>NC_081411.1:498007826-498196551 GCF_030272615.1 Cryptomeria japonica | reverse complement strand
AATAAGGTCTCTCCAATGTTTAGGATACACAAGGGCGACATTAGTCATTTAAGTATGCATGAGCATGGGAATGGATAGTTACTTTCCTTTTAGACTAAATTGGGTCTATGACTCTGAATGGTGTTCATCCCAAAAGTATATGTAATACCATTCACTTGCACCCAAGGCGTGACTAAGAATTTTGTCTTACTTGTCACCATACTCTCGATGACTTCACAACATTGATAATGAATTAACATTAGACACTCATGTATTACCCCAATTAGACATTAGTCAACTTAATATATGATACAAGGATTGCATACCACAAAGCCATTAGCATATCACCTGCTCTAAATCACCACAAAGTCATTAGATATGTTTTGAGATGAAAAAGAAGAGAAATGGTTTTGGTTCAATTTGCATAATTTCTATGTTCAAGTAATTTAATTTGGTATATTATACTGAAACGTGATTTCATAACTAACATTTCAACTTCTATATAATTAGTTCTATAGCCTGGTTTTTTTTTCTGTGAAGAAAAACCATGTCAGACAATATCAACGAACAACAAAATAAGGAGACAATTTCTAGATTGTGGTCTAACTTGAAAAGAAAAGGTGATGGAAAATGTTATTGTCCCTGCAAAATTTGTAAGGGGTTAAAGACTAGAAGACTTCTAATCAAAATAGCTAAGAAACATTGTAGGCTGCATGGTCACATTGAAGGTGGATATGTTTATCATCCATTAGTAAGTTTTTCATTATATCGTTTTAACAATTTATATACATAAGAAATCACTTGATGATGAGATCATGATCATGGTTTATTTATGTTTATCAATTTTATATAGGTCAAGCACCCTGGAGCACATGATATGGATAAACACGACCTAGAGAATATGGTTTTCAAAGTGGAGGAATATGGAGGTGTGAATATCAAAGCTAAAGATAATGATCCCATGGAATATGATGATCATGAGCCACAAAACACAATTGAAGATGATGGTACAAATACATTGATCCATGACACATTTAGTATTGGCGCAGCTGATCATGATTATGAAGATGATCTTGATATTGTTCATGATGTCCCTCTACTTGAGAAGGCATTTGAGGCCCTTTACAAAGGCTCCTAGACAACTCTTCTCTCCGATGTATTGTTGTTGGTGAACTTGAAGGTTATGAATGGTTTATCCAACATAACAATCTCATGTATGTTAAGGTATGTCATATATGTCATTATAGTTAATAAATGGTGAAACGTGTACCATTAATATTCTTTATATTAACAAATTATATTTTTTTGTTGTAGATTGATAGGTGAGTTTTTGTTACCACCATCATACCGAGAATTATCTGTCATTATGAAAGATATTGGAATGGAGTATCAAGCAATAGATGCTTGTCCCAATGATCATATTATATATCACAAACAACATGAATTTCAAATTGAATGCCCTGAATGACATATGAGTAGATATCGAACAGATCAAATAACAAAAAGGGTTCCTCGCAAGGTTCTTCATTATATTGTCATTATTCCACGTATGTAATGATTATTTTTGAATGCCTGCAGATAGTTCAACATTTATAGACAAAGAGGAAAAGTGACCATGCTTTAAAGAAGAACCTCGTAATCTCAGGATGGTCTCAATCCATTTGAAGAGCTGAGATCTGTTTACTCAGTGTGGCCTATTTTTGTTATCAATAATAACATTCCTCCATGGATGTCAATAAAGAGGGAGCACATAATGTTGGCAATGATTATTCCAGGTATTTTATCATTTAATAGTCGTCTACATTTAATTATAAATATTATAGTAAAATGGTCATAATAATTATGTAATGTTTCTGTTCATTCGATTAGGTAAGTACCAAGTTAGAGATATGAATGTATATATTGAGTCTCTTATCAATGAGTTGTTGGAGTTATGGAATGGTGTCACTATGTATGACACCTCTAGAGCAATAGCACAAAGACAATTTCAATTCCATGCGATGCTTGTATGGACAATACACGATGCCCCAAAGCTAACACATTTTTGTGGTATGTTATAGTGTTCAAGTTGCGCATGATAATTATAATTAAAAAAAAAACATATTTAATCCAATTATACATATTCTTGTAGGTCTTCAAACAAAGGGAAAATTTGCATATCCAGTTTGTGGTCCAAAGATGAAATCTCATCATTACAAAAAGTTTAGGAAAGCATGTGTTTGATGAGTATAGGCACTTTCTCCACAAAAATCATAATTATCGAAATACTGAAAAACATATTTTCAATGGGAAAGAAGAGGATACATTAAAGCCACGAAGAATGACACCTCACCTATGGAAGTTGGAATCTAATAGAATTAATCGTCAAGGTAATGTCATTCCATCTAATGGTTTATGTCATAAAACATCTTTTCTATTGTGTTTTGTTTACTAATGATGTGATTGATGATCATGAAGGTCCTCAAGGCATAAATGACCACCTTCCTAAGGGACTAAAAAGTTATCCCCGACAATTTAGTAGGTTTCCTTACTACAAGAAATTACAAATTGTGCATTTGTTTGATACAATGCATATTGGAAAGAATATAATAGAGACATTATGAAAAATATTGGATGGAAGGTGTGACAAAGAAAAAATTGTCAAAATTTGTAGTGACATTCAGGATTCCAATCATGCAATGAAAAATGTCATTCAATCAAATAGCCATGGAGACCAGACTAATATAAGTGACCTTCCTTGGTTATTAACGGACCAACAAAGCAATGCTATAAAATAAGTCATACGAAAAATTTGATTTCCCACAGGATTTGTTGCGAACATAAACAATCTCATATCAAAGAAAAGTGAATTTAGGTCAGGGATGAAAATGCACGATTGGCATACCTTCATTAAGGTAATTCATGTTCTTGTGTTTTTACTATATATTTGTATATTGCGCATGTACTTTTCATTGTATTATGTTAGAAAAAAATGAAAAAGATAATTCTATAATTGTTGTAGTACGTTCTACCTCTATCTCTCCCAGACAACTTTGACAATAATGTCAAGCAAGTCATATATGATCTTGGAAAATACATGAGGTAAGTAGTGATATTTGTTCAGTTCATTGTATAGATATTATATTTGTGATTTGTTTTACTTGTTATGTAATATATTTTTTTGCGTCTTGAATATCTTGTAGGTGGTTGTCATGTAAATAAATCCATAAAGAAGATATAAAATATTGGAAGAGAAAAATTCCTCATCTAATGTGTGAAATGCAAAAGTGTCTACCTTCAGCTTTGTTCAATGCACAAGAACACTACCTCATACACCAGGTTGAGGAGATTGAATTGTGTGGACATATACACACTAGGTCAATGTGGATGGTTGAGAGGCACTTGAAATTTTTGAAGGCTTTGGTTTGACAAAGAGCACATCTTGACAGTTCTATGGTGGAGGGATATATGGTATACCAGACTATGGTGTACATTTTTTAATATCTTCCTAAGTTTGCAACAAAGATCCACGTGGATCACATTTGGGATCCCAACCCCATTAACAAATTCGAAGGGGACTACTTGATGGGGAAAGGTAGATTGAGGAAAGTGAGAGGTAATTATAAGATGTTATTGTAGTTATTTAATTTTTAATATTCAAAATAAATTGGTTGTAAGATGTCTATTTATTTTTTGTATAGTTGGTTGAGAGTGGGATGCACTACATTTGTATATTGCAAACAATCTTGATTGGATGACGATATGGATTGAACGTTGTCAAGATTTTTCTCGCACATTAACATGGGAAGGTGTGACTTCATTGGTTAAAGAACCTCATCGTAATGGAGATTCCAATGTTACGCAAAGGGAAATTGATTTAGCATGTGGTTTAAGAGATAAACAGATATGTATAAATTTATTAATCACCCATATGTTTATCAACTCACGATGCAATAATTTTTACATGTTTGACATATCGCAGGTCAAACACCACAACGCTCTGTGCTGCAATGGTCATAAATTTTGATCAAAAAGTTGGATAACACAAAGAAAACTTGTGATTCTAGGATAACTGCAGTCTTTGAGGTGACAAATATTTCATCGACAAATGACATACATCCTCAAGAGTCTCAAAATCGATACTATAGCATTTTGGATGATATACTTGAGTGCGACTTTAATTCCTTCAAATTAGTTTTGTTGGCATATGTGCAGAGTAGGATGACATGTTGATATTGTATGTTGTCATTGATGTCAATATGCTGAAGAGTGAACCGGTATATTGAAGTAAGAAACTTGCAAGAGAACCGGTATGATGTTGTGAACTGGTATATGTGATGCAAGAGAACCAGTATGATGTTTTGAACCGGTATATGTGATGCAAGAGAACTGGTATGATGTTGTGAACCAGTATATGTGATGCAAGAGAACCGGTATGATGTTGTGAACCGATATGTTGGAATGTGAACCGGTATATGGAATATTTTGTATCAAGGTTTCATATGGTATGACTACTGATTGGTAGTCTTAGCTTCAGGGTTTCCAGTTGAAGTATTCCAAGCCTGTGTGATTCAACCAATGATTGTTGGTATTTTGGTATGGTTTTATCATTGATGTCAACACCTACTAACACTTATCAACTCTGGGACTTTGAAGAATCGACAATGTTCACCGGCAAGCAAGTTACTAATGTACAGTCACCGGTATCTGGTACACTGGCAGGATATAATGTTCACCAGCACTTGGAATGATATGGAAAACACCTAGTAATGTCGAAGACATCGTTTGTCTTGGAGATTTGTTCATTGGTATATTCATGTTTTCATATTTCTTGTTACCGGCAAATAGGTCCAGGTTATGCACCGATAGGCTTATCTATTTTAGATCAACACGACATGCTTTAAAGATGATTTTGTTGTTATTGTAAATGCATTAATCTGACATGTTGAATCAGATATTGCATCGGTTATTGATTTACTTGTAATTGTTTTATTATAATATATTTTAGAGCCAACCTACTAAAATTGGTCCTAGGTTATGGTATATATGTAAGATCTTATTTGTAAGATCAACAAGAGATAAGGATAAAGAATTGTAAGAAGGTATATGCAAGAATAAGCAGAGCTATACATGCAGACATCATTTGAAGGTGAAGCAAGGTATTTGTAAAGACAATCAGAACTACACTGGTACTAAATTCAACATAGAAAGATGCTATTTTGAGCAGTACATTCTTATTGGATTTAACCATCCAATTGTAGTCAGTGTGACTCCTATTTGTTTTTGAGTAGTGAGCTCTAGGTGCTTGTCCTTTCTGCATGTGCAAACCCCATTTGTATACACATACTATCTGCAATAGTATCATCTGATTGTGGGTAAGGTTTCTCACCATGGTTTTTCCCCTTACAGAGTTTCCACATACAAATATTGGTGTTATGTGTTGTGGTTGTTATTGTCTTTCTGTTTCATGCATTAATCTTTACTGGTACTATAATTAACTGATAAACTATCTACTGGTATAAAGTTTGGTTTATCGGTATTAAGCATTAAGGTTTCTTAAGTTGTTTTTGGTTTGAATTCATTTGACAACTAATTCACCCCCCCTTCTCAGTTGTCTCCACGACCTAACAATGACATCGTGTGATGAGTTAGCATTGTAATGAAGAACAGATTGTGTTGCCACGTCAACCTTGTGCGCATGAAGGATCTTGCATGAAGGAGATTGATCCTATCTATCTCAGGAATGTGAGAAGTCTCTGTAAACGATGGAGAATGCATGATGGGTTATCATCCTCCTAGAAGCGGTGATCAACGAATGATGGAGAACGTCTCGAGATTTGTTCAAGACTGTTGTAATCAATGCAATATGTTCAATGGTTAGGATTGAACTGACTGAATTTCTTAACCTAAATGTTTAGGGTTTAGGATTTATGCTACTGACCTATCTTTCCTATAAGGTCGATGTTGTTTTTAATGTTGAGGTTGTTGGCAAATGTTGTGTGTGTATCTAAGTGTAGAGATACATGATTCTTGCCAGACCAGTTAAGAGAATAGATACCTGCCGAGTGTGATTGTAGAAGGAAGGAACTAAAGCGAATATGCATTGGCATTGAAGTGCTGCTACCAGATTATTGTAATACCTGTTGACCTCTAACCACTTCAACAGTTGGAAAATCCCTTAACAGGGTAGCTTTAACCGGCTTGCTATAAATCCTTTAATAGGGTGACACAAAATCATTGAGTTCTTAAAATCCTCTAACAAGGTAACCTTTAACAGGGTTTAACCCTTAACCGGATATTTTAGCAATCCCTTAACTGGGTGATCCCTAGCAGGATCAGTTCCTAACAGAACCTATTGTAAAGTCTTTAACTGGATTAGGCTCCTAACAGAGCGGACTTCAAAAGGGTTCAAAGAACAACTTGTGGGTATTCATCCCCACCGTTGTTTTTCCCAGTTGGGTTTCCACGTGAAAAATATGTGTGATGCTTTTCATGTGATGATTTGTTATTCTCTATCAAGCAGTAAAGCATGATTGACCAGTAAGTCTTTACGTTTCTGTTGATGTATTACCAGTGTATGTATATGGGTAAAATGGAAATAAGATGTTAGATTGTGTGGAAAGCTAAGAGTTACCAGTTTATGTCTATCACATTCTTATTGTGTTTACCTGGTAGTAATCTGGCTTAGACCGGTGTTATTGCTTGCTAGTCAAGTGCAGTGTTCTCAGTCAAACCGGTTCAAGGAAAAGTGTTTTTGCCTAGTACTGATTCAACCCCCCCCCTCTCAGTATTGGTTTGGTACTAACTATTCCTCATTGATTCATCAATTGGTATTAGTGTGTCCTCCAGGTCCTCTGTGTTGTAAGCTTAAGCGCTTGAGGTAAGGATCCTACTCTAATGATGAAGAGGGAAGGTCCAAAGTTCAATAGAGACAACTTTAAAATATGGAAGGACAGAATCAAGATATACATCAGAAGCATGGGTGCTCAACACTAGAGCTATGTTGAGAATGCTTATATTATCCCTACTGATACTCTCACCGATGATCAAAAGAGAGAGATTCGGGAGAATGGGCAAGTCATGGAAGCCCTAATCAGCAGTTTATCTGACATTGAGCTTATTGATGTTCGAGATAAAGAGAATCCCAAAGAAGTATGGGATGCCCTTGAGAATATCTATGGTGGTGATGAGCATACAAAACAAGCTAAGGAAGAAAGACTTAGGGCAAAATTTGAAGACATCCAGATGGTTGAAGGAGAGACCATTCAACAATATGGAATAAGAATCAAAACTGTTGTTGGAGATATCAAGAGTGCAGGTGGTAAAATGGAAGATTCCACTATTGTTAGCAAAGTTTTGAGATCCTTATTACAGGTCTATGCAATAAGGGTTGCTTCTATTCAGGAGTTGAGGTCTATAGACAAGACAAAGGTATCCCTGGACTCCATCATTGCAAAGTTAACAACTTATGAGATAAATAATTATGATGGCAGTATTCAGAAGACTGAATCAGCATTTAGAGCATCTACTGCACCATCTAGAAAAGGCAAAGAAGCTAGTACCAGTGGTGAACCAAGACAAAGTAGAGAAATAGATGATGAGGAGATCCTGATGGAATTTGAAGCTCTTCTTGCCAAGAGACTTCCCAAGGGAACCGGTAAATAGAGAGGTAAGCTTCCTTTGAAATTTTTTTCTTGTAACCGGATAGGACACATTGTTGTAAACTGCCCTAATGGTGATAACAAGGACAAACCAGAGAGGTTCAAGAAGTTCAAAGGAGGAAACCAGAGAAACTATTTTGTAGTAGTTGATGAAGGTGTCACTGGTGAGGAATCAGAAGATGAAGAAGATGAAGATATTGTGTTTGTAGCAGTTAAGGAAGATGTGTCAGAAAAGAAAGCTCTTGTCTCCCGCTTTGATAATTCCAATGAGTGGATTATTGACAGTGGTTGTTCTCACCATATGACTGGTGACCGGAGTAAGTTTCTATGTCTGAAAGAGTATGATGGTGGTGTGGTTCATTTTGGTAATGATGCACCATGTATGGTAAAAGGCAGAGGGTCCATCTCTCTAAATGGAAGAAGAAGTGCTGACAATGTGTATTGGGTAGAAGGTCTCAGACACAACCTTTTGAGTGTTGCTCAACTGAATGATAATGGACTCACTATGGAATTCAAAAATGGAGTGTGCAAAATCAAAGGAAAGAATGGTGAACTGATGGCTACTGGTATGCAGATCAAAGGTAACCTATTTCAGCTAAAGGAGAATGCTAATGTCAGTACATGTCTAATGGCTAAGTTTGAGGATAGTTGGATATGGCATAGGAGACTCTGCCATGTAAACTTTGATAATATTGTGAAGGCTAGTAAGATCAAGGAAGTTAGAGGATTGCCTATGCTAAGAAAACCAAAGAATCCTTTGTGCAGAGAGTGTCAACTAGGGAAAATGTCTTCCTCACCCTTCAAAGGTAAACCTTTCACTACAAACAATTTACTTGATCTTGTGCATACCAATTTGTGTGGTCCTATGAAAACTAGGAGTGTGCAGGGAGATAGGTATTTTATGATTCTTACTGATGATTGCTCAAGAATGATGTGGGTCACATTCTTGAAGGGCAAATCTAAAGCTTTTGGAAAGTTCAAATCCTTCAGAGCACTGGTTGAAAAAGAAAGTGGTAAGAGGATTAAGCGCTTAAGAGCTGATGAAGGAGGATAATTCACTTCCGGTGAATTCAACAAATATTGTGAAGAGAATGACATCAAGAGGCAATTATCTGCCCCCCGGACTCCATAGTAGAATGGCCTAGCAGAGAGGAACAACCGGACTATGGTTGAAGCTAGCCAAAACTATGTTGATCCAAGGAAAGGTTGCTCACACATTTTGGAGAGAAGAGGTGAGCACTGCAGTCTACACAATGCACCGGGTACTCATCAAAAAGGGCAAGGATAAAACACCTTATGAGTATTGGAGTGGCAAGACACCAGTGGTAAGTTACTTCAGAGTGTTTGGTAGTAAATGTTATATCAAGAGTAGTGAACATCAGAGCAAGTTTGATGCTAAATGTGATGAGGGAATATTCCTAGGGTATTCCACAAAAAGCAAAGCTCTCAAATGTTTCAACAATAGGACTCAGAGAATTGTTGAAAGCGTCAATGTTAGAGTTGATGAAACCTCTGAGAAATCTCAGGAAACCGGTAGTGAGCAAGTAGGAGATGAACGGTAGTAACCTTTTGGGAACTAGTTGCAAAATAGCCAAGCACTAGTAACAGTGCTCCTACACTGGTAGATGTTGATGTTGATGAAGATGAGGATGAAGAAGAAAAGAAAGAGAAAACAACTAAGATTATTCCTAGGTATGTAAAGCTAAATCATGATCCAAAGTAGATCATAGGAGACAAGGATACAGGAATTCTTACAAGAAGAAAAGTCAAAGAAAACTCTTGCATGATCTCTGAATTTGAGCCTAAAACATTCAAAGAGGCACATAAAGATGAAGACTGGATCAAGGCAATGGAAGAGGAACTTGACCAGATAGAAAATAATGGTACATGGTCTTTGGTACCCAGATCGAAGCATACAAATGTCATTGGCACCAAATGGGTTTTCAAAAATAAGCTGAATGAAGATGGCTCAATGGTTAGAAACAAAGCCAGACTAGTGTGTAAAGGATATGCCCAAGAAGAAGGAGAAGACTATGGAGAAACCTTTGCTCCAGTAGCCAGATTGGAAGGAGTTTGTATGCTTCTTGCATATGCAACATTCAAGGGATTCAAAGTATATCAAATGGATGTATAATCTGCATTCCTGAATGGAATACTAGAAGAGGAGGTGTATATAGAGCAACCAGATGGGTTTTCCCTATCAGAAGATAGTGACATGCTGTGTAGGCTACATAAGGCCTTGTATGGACTAAATAAGGCACCTAGAGCATGGTATGAATGCTTGCACTCCCATCTTGTGAAGATTGGATTTGAGAGAATAAGTGAGGATAGTAATATCTACCTAAAGTCAGAAGGAGATCAGATTCTAATCTATGAGGTATTTGTTGATGACACAATTTTCGGAGGAGATGACAAGATGAGTCATGATTTTGCAGATGAGATGAAAAAGGAGTTTGAGATGTCACTTATAGGGGAGATTAAGTTCTTCATTGGACTACAGATTCAACAAATGAAAGATGGAATCTTTATCACTCAATCCAAATATGTCAAAGAGGTGTTGAAGACATTTGGCATGGAAGACAACAAACCAGTTGGTACATCGATGGTGACTAGTTGTAAATTATCAAAAGAGGATGACTCGGGGTTGGTAAATGAGAAGGAATACCGATCAATGATTGGTAAATTGTACTATGTAGTACATAGCATACCGAACATTGCACATGCAGTGGGCATTACTGCACGGTTCCAGAAAAGCCCAAGAGAATTCCACTTGGTAGCAGTCAAGCGGATTCTGAGATATCTGAAGGGAACTATTGACTATGGATTATGGTATCCATACAGTAATGATTTCAACCTGAAAGCGTTTATAGATGCTGACTGGGCTGGTAATATGGATGACTAGAAGAGAACAACCGGTGGTGCATTCTTTCTTGGTGGTAGACTAGTCTCATGGATGAGTAAGAAGTAGAGCTATATCTCTCAGTCTATAGTAGAAGCGGAGTATGTTGCAACATTTATGAACTGCACCCAGACAATCTAGATGAAGCTTGTATTAAATGGCTTCAAAGTTCCTGTATCTGAACCCGTAAGCATATTTTGTGACAACACAAGTGCGATTAATATCTCCAAGAATCTGGTTTTACATTCTAGAACCAAGAACTTTGAGCTTAAGTATCATTTCTTAAGGGAAAAGATTCAAAACAAATAAGTTATACTAGAACATGTTTCCAATAAGGAGCAGTTAGCAAACATATTCACCAAGCCTCTACCGAAGGCTACCTTTACCTATTTGAGAGGTGAATTAGGGGTGCTGCCCCTTCAAGAGGTGAACTAAAAGTGTGTGCTCCACATCACTCGGGACTTACATTGATATATCTTTTTTCAGGATTGGTGTGATGAAGGATGCTACTCCTTAAGGGGAGTAGCATAGTAGAACATAGATGTATCTGCCTTCACTTTGGCATTGTTGTCAAAGGGGGAGAAGATGTGAAGTGGAGAAGATATCGACAGTGTTGGGGGAGAAGATGTGAAGCAAAGAGATATATTTGTATTACTATTGCCATCAACGCCAAAGGGGGAGATTGTTGGCATATGTGCAGAGTATGATGACATGTTGATATTGTATGTTGTCATTAATGTCAATATGCTGAAGAGCGAACCAGTATATTGAAGTAAGAAACTTACAAGAGAACTGGTATGATGTTGTGAACTAGTATATGTGATGCAAGAGAACTGGTATGATGTTGTGAATTAGTATATGTGATGCAAGAGAATCGATATGATGTTGTGAACCGGTATGTTGGAATGTGAACCAATATATGGAATGTTTTGTATCAAGGTTTCATATGGTATGACTATCAGTTGGTAGTCTTAGCTTCAGGGTTTCTGGTTGAAGTATTCCAAGCCTGTATGATTCAACCGATGACATTGTGTGATGAGCTACCATTGTAATGAAGATCAGATTGTGTTGCCACATCAGCCTTGTGCATGTGAAGGATCTTGCATGAAGGAGATTGATCCTATCTAGCTCGAGAATGTGCGAAGTCTCTGTAAACGATGGAGAATGCGTGATGCATTATTAGCATCCTAGAAGCGGTGAAGAACGAACGATGGAGAACATCTTGAGATCTGTTCAAGATTGTTGTAATCAATGCAATATGTTCAACGGTTAGGATTGAACTTGTTGTCTTCAAAATCTGATTCCCTTTAACATCCTTAAAATAATATGATTAAACTCAGTGCAGAAGAGACATCAAAGATAAGGAAATTCTCAAGACAACATATGACAAGGTTTGATTGAACCTTCTACACTTCGGACTTACTCAGAGCCCAGGTGGGTATACCTTTGTGAATTGAATTCACACTTTCAAACATAAACCCACAGCAAACCAGTCCAGAAAACCAGTGGATCTATTCACCTTGAAATAAACTGAAAACAAAGAATGGAAATTATACTTAAATTCAGCATTTCGATCAACAAAACATGCAATAAACAACTTCAATCAATACCAATGCCTTATCCAAGGTCACAGAGTCATCTAAACTCAGATAATACTCCTTAAACAAAACATCTTTATGCGTCCTGTTGGCTTGGTTTCTATTAATCCTTGTATATGCCTGACACCTACAAGAATTTATGCATTCCAAATTAAGCTATGATCATCAAAATTCAAATTCTCTTCCAAAGAGTTTACTGGTATGAGTGATCCCCGCATCTTTAATTTCCCTCCTAAAGAGAAAAGCTAATGAACACTTCTACTAAAATTGCTTTGCAATTCCATTCAAACAGAACAACCTTGGATTATTCAGAATGAAAATAGTAACCAAAATTTGTAAACACACTTGAAGAAATCACAAAGCTTCACTCAAAACCGATGGTCTGTATATTGATATTTAGTTCAAGAAATATTACAAGAAATTTTGAATATTCTCCATTAGACTTAGAAAAGCTTAGATAAATTTCTGCAGCGTTTTCTTACAATTCTTTGCGATCTCCTTTCCTCTAGTCCTGGTATCCATTTATAACAACATGGATGCACAAAGCTTCGGACTTCTCGAGGAGAGTTTGTTACAATCATTTCTTTCAGAATAAAGAGGTTACAAGCTTTTCGCAAAAACAGTTACAAGCTCTTTTCGGCCTCTGCAGTTTCTTCAACAAGTTATTTAGGTGTAACCTCTTCTACCTTTTCAGGGGCACTCTCCAACTGTTCCGAATCATGGGTGGCATATTTAGTTGTCTACTCACCATACACCTCTTCTGTCGGCCATGAGAAATTAATCACTTTATCCTTGGTCTTAGTCAACCTTTTCCAAGAATTTCTCATTTTGTTGACTTCTGAATTGAGAAAACCATAATGTGACTTAATTTTCTCTATCTCTTGTATTGTTAAAACAAAGAAAGAAGCATTGTCTAGATCAATAATTCCTTTAACTCTTGCTGACAATTTAGCTTCTATCTCCTTAAGCCACATTTGTTTGTCCTTCAATTGATCCGGGCTAGCAAAAACTCCTGGGAGCAACTCAAAAACTTGATCAGTGTACTCCTTTTTGCACAAACTAACCTTCCTATCCACATTATCCACCTCTGCTACTAATTGTACTAAGACTTTAGCGACATCAGAAGTGGATTTGATGATGGGATTGGCCCTTGCTTCATCGTAGGATACACACATAAACTCTAAATCTTGCTCCCTGGGCCTCCATTTGTCAAAAATAGGTGTCAAAATGGCCTTGTCTCTCCTGAGCTCATTCCATATATCCATAATTTTACCTACATTGTTGTAGAGCAATGAGACATTTATTGTATCTGCAAAACTGGAAATTATAGCCCTTACTCTCTCCTTATACTTCTTTGCATATAAGGCCCGAGCCTGTTTGAAGTTTTCTAATTCTTGAGGAGTAATTTCAACCATTTGAGAATTGGAGGGTGCTGCAGATGGTGGAAACTCAATGATAGGGCTAGTAGGTGGAGGTCTTACAGGAGAAGAGGAGATCATCAATGTTGAAGACTCACCTTGATGGTATTGTCCAGTCAACTAGATCTATAGCTTGGCAATGATGCTATCCTTACCTCTTACCTCCTCCTTGGCATTGTTATAGGCCTTCAAAACTGTTTCCAACTTAACTTGGAGGGCCTATTTCTCTTTAGCTTCCTTCTCTGCTACTGCAACACTAAATTTTGCAGTCTCTAACACAGTGCTAGCAACCTCCACTACCCCTTTACTCTGCACTCTCTTCACCATCATCCCACCAAGGTAACTTGACCCTGGGGTGTCTTTGCTTTTCTTACTCTCATTTCTCTTGAGAGACCACATGACAAGTGCAGCATTATCCTTATTTAAAGTAATCCCCTCCATGGGTTTAGTCTCTTTTCTCACTACATCTAGTACCAGGGCATCTGCTATATCCCATTCGGGTAAAATAAGCACTCCAGCTTGTGCTACCATATCTCTTCCCTGCTCAGGGGTGATGGTTTTGAATTCTTCCATCATCTCTTGCTTTATTTCCTCTTCTACCAGGGTTGGATCTTTATTGGGCTGCTCAGCCTTTCTCTTTTCACATCTAGCATTATATTTATCTATGTGCTATTTCCATATAAACTGCATAAATGCTTCTGATGTGAAAAAATTGTTATCAGCTAAGAAGGCATTACTTGCCTGCTTTATCTCAGGATCCCATTCCTGGCCTTTGAGTTTAGTGGTAGTGATATCCATTTCAGTAGCAATGGGTTCTTCTAGCATTCCTTCCTCCACTTCATCATAAGTGTAGGCAATTTCCCCTAGACTACCTAACTGTAGGAGTTGCTCAGTTGCTGCTTGCTCATTTCCTATATGGATAGGGGATTCGGATGGGGAATACAAAGGTGTATCTGATTGTACTTCTTTCCCCACCCTTTGCTTCTTTGGGCTTTCTTGGACGTCAATGACATCTTGTATCTTCCTCTTTCCTTTGGAGGTAGAGGGCTCCCCTGTTGTAGGCATCAGCACACTATAACTGGATTTCTTATGCAGTGTATAATCACTAGGAGGGATTGCTTTGCTGGAAGCTGACCTACTTAGGATCATTCTTGCCTTCTCAGGGTTGCTTTTGATTACATCTTCCCTCTTCTCCTTCAAGGTCTACATCACATCTTAAAAGAAAACAATCAAAAACTTCATTTTCTCCTCCAGAGGGAAAAGGCTAGACAATGGGTCATAGCTAGCATCAAACTGATGCACAAAATCCAAGGCTTTCTTATAAGCCACCCACTTCTCTTTCCTTAGCTCTTTCTCATCTAGATCAAACTCATTTCTGATGAGGTCTTCAGGAAACTGGAATTGATGAGGCCTACCTCTGTATGCTACCTTCTTTCTAAACATATCGTTGAAGAAGTCTTCTGGATCAGCACACCTAGACACTACAGTGGACAAATGATAAGGCTTGAGGAAATCCTCAAAGCAATTCCAGCCTCCCTTTGTTATTACAAATTGGTGGGCTATGGTAGCTGTAGGGAAAATAGTCCCCTTACCCCTGCCTGTCAACTCTGCCTCTTGTAAACCACCGGTTTGTCTAAGGATCTCTGCAATTCCCACTTTGAGAGGGACCTGGTAAGGTAGCAAAAATGGGGTGCCTCTGAAACCAAACACTCTGAAAACTATGGGGACTGGATACAAGTAAATGTCACCCCAGTTATGAACAATTTTTATGTTCTCTGCGAATTCTTTTGGTCTTATGAATTCCAGAAGAACTTTGGGGATTCTTGGGTTCTCAGAGCAGAGGAGAGTCCTTATCTTGGATGCAAAATATTTATCAAACTTCAAAAAACTGGCATCCTCTCTATCCCATGACAACACAGTACTCCATAATTGTACCGGCATTTTTTCTCCTTCTTTCTCCTTAACAAGGTCCAGTCCACTAGCAAAGTAATCACCACCTTTGAAGAGAAAAAGATGCATCAAGAGTGAGTACCATCCGAAAGGCCTATCCACCTTTCCATTCTTGATTCCTATTAACCCTCCATGAATAGCATCAGCAATGAAAGAGGCATAATCAAATGTAATTGCAAGAGAAGGATTCAAAATTTGAGAAATCATTAACAAGTAATGATTTGGCATATTTGCTTCAGCATCTTCTCCCAAAACTTGGCAAAGTGCCCAATACATTCCTTTATCCCTCAAGGTGAACATACTTAATGAAAAGGGCTCTTGTGTGTTGGGTCCTACAACTGTTAACCCTCCTATCTTCACAAAAAACTCCTTGAGAGGCCCGTTCCTGAGATGACTCCTCTGTGCACCGTAAATTTGGGCTAATGATGTGAAATTTATAGGTTCTAGAAAATTGGTGAACTCATTATGCCCAAAAGCTTTCTTGAATTCTTCAGCATTAATCTCAACAAAGGTTTTCCAATTTATATCCCGAATGCTTCTTGTGACTAGATCATAGTTGAGCACAATTTGGGTCAACAGATCTATGTCCATAAATACCCCTAGGACTACTAATTTCCCAACATCTAATTCCCAGATAATGTTTTGCGGGGCAGGAGAATTTCTCATTCCGAATCCAATTTTAAACAACCCCAACCCAGACAATCCAACCTGTGGGTCTGTCAACCAGTTACCCTTGTCATATAGTCCTTCTCCTATCTTTAAACGGGGAGCCTTGGGCACTAATTCTTTTGCCTTTGATGCCTAATTAGTTGACAACGTCAGCTATTCTAAAAAATCATCATAGACACTCCTTTCTGAATAGTTAACTTTGCCAGAAAATTCTCTTTTAGGAGCCATTTTGAAAACGTAAGAAATGAATACCACTCTTAAACAATTCTGTGAGGAATCAATTATCTTATCTAAAACACTACACAAGAATTGCTACATAAGAATACGAGAGAACCTGTTCTTCACTTGAGGGAATTTGCTCTGCAACTGAACCGACTTTCTCTGTACCTGAAGAAAATAACTCTGCATCCGCTCTTCTGCAAAATTCTTTAAAAGATATCTTCACCCGGTTGATAGGAAATCAAATATTGTACTCAGAGCCTTAACTACAACATTGATTCCGCATGCTTCGGCCATCCCTTCAAAACTGAATTCATACGAGAATTTGTATTTTTCGCTCCAACGGGTCATGACGTTCCTGCAAATGTTTCATTTTGCTCTTTTGCAAGTTCGCGAAGCATAACTATCGGGCAGCTTCGTCCTGCGAAAAAATGCCGACCGTCCGATCAAAAGAAAATTGATCGAGCGTTAGATTAACTAACAGTTTTGGCTCCGCGTTGGGTCCTGCTTCTCTATTGGCTATATGCTACTACATGGTGCCCAAGCATTGGCCTTGAAATTTCCTTCGCATTCGACTTAACGCTGGCCGCATGTCTTTCTTTTATACCGCCGGTTCCACCTCGGCAAGCCCACAACTTTCTTCTTAGACCACGTGTCGCCGGACACATGGACAGCTCTCATTCACTCTCACTATTTCATGGGGTATAAAGAATGAGCATCTTACCCTTGTGAAATAGCGCGGGCCATCGGATCATCTTTTAAGTTGATCGGCATTTAACTGGCTGAAAAGGCTTTCGAGAGGGGTGGGCCGGCTGACTCACTATGAACACTTGGCACCCAGTCATCTACAGCGCTGACATGTCACCTTTTTATACATTGAAAGAAAACCGCAGGGGCCCAACAAACTCTTGACAGCTATACCTACCAAGTCATCTCCTGACTGCGACCTGACTGACCTCTGGGGCCCGCCTTTTAGCCTTTAATCCTGACCCGCTGACTGTTGTGACTTGTGCCGCGTGCCACCATTTTACTCGCTATCATCAACCATCTGGACCGTCTATGTGGCATGCCATGTCATTTTCACAACTTCGCTGGTTTTAAACTATGCGCAACTTCACCTAGTGAAATAGCAAAAGCCGTAGATCCATCTGCAAGATGCGCACTAGTTACTGGGCCCAACAACTTTAAGAGAAAAACATAGAAGGCATAAATTTTTCGATTAATTAACATAACCGCCTAGCCAAACAACAAGGAGGGACACTTCCTACAACCCCATGACCCATTACTTAAGTGAATAAAGCAACGAAAGATTAGAAACCAGAGGGTTTAAGAAAAACACAAAAGGATCTAAAATCAAAAACCCTTAAACCCTTAAGGTCTAAAACAAACCTGAAGCATTTGAAATTGCATCTTATTCAAAAAATCAACAAACCATAGCCAATCATGGGAAAGAAAAGCCCATATTTAATTAGTGATAACAGTGGCTCTGACTGGGGATGGTTGATCGCAAGGTCAACACAAGAAAACTCAGAAACTTTGGAGAAACAGACCAAAATAGAAAGGCAGGAAAGGAAAAAAATGTGTACAAACAAAGGACCTACCGTGCATGGACATGAATAGAAATAATGCTTCAGGAATTGTCCATGCACTGGAAATTCCTGCATTTCATCATCCATATTTTTCAAGAAATATGAATCCTTGCCATTTAAGTCACAAACCACAAAAGGGCCAATCCATAGCGATTCAAATTTCTTATGCTTTCCCTTATCCTGTCCTTTAGCATTCCACTGAAAAACCATGTCATCAATTTGAAACTTCCTTAGTGATGTCCTTTTATCAAAAAGATACTTTGACTGCAACTGGATCTTCTGATTTTTCTTATGGGCAGAAGTCCTAAGCTCCTCCATTTCCACAATTTGGATCATTCTGTTTTCCATTGGTTCAGATACCTCCATGTCCTCATTTTGCAAAAACTTATACACTGGAAGAAGGTTATTTACCAGCAATCTGGCTTGGGCACCATAAACTAATTCAAAAGGTGACATTCCAATGGATTTCTTAACTATTATTCTATCTGCCCACAGAGCTAACTTCAGCTTTTGATCCCAAGATCTTTTATTCTCTTCTAGGATTTTCTTGATGATATTCAACAGGCTTTTATTACTAGATTCTGCTTGTCCATTCCCCTGAGGGTGATAAGATGAAGAGTATGACATGATTATACCGTGACTAGTACAAAAGCCTACAAATTCTTCTGATCTGAAACACATGGCATTATCCATCACCAATTTTGCAGGTGTTCCAAATCTAGTTACAATATTATCCATCAGGAAATCAATGACAACTTTACTAGTAGCTCTTCTTGTAGGGATGGCTTCTATCCATTTGGTGAAATAATCAGTGGCCACTATGATCCATCCATGACTTCTCCCTAACGTCTCAACAATTTCTCCAATAAAATCAATGCCCCACTGGACAAAAGGAGCTTCTACAGAGACTGGATTTAGGGGTAAGGCTCCTTCATACTTGAGCTTGGATGAAAATCTCTGACATGGGTCACATCTCTGAACATATGCATGGATATCTTTAAATAAGGTGGGCCAATAATACCCAGCCCAGATTATCTTACTAGTAGTAGTCTTAGAAGAATAGTGACCTCCACATACTCCATCATGCATTTCAGTCAACACTTGTTTAGCTTGAAATTCATCCAAACACATTAGTAACTCTCCATCTCTTTTCCTCCAGAAAAGATCACCCTGAATGAGCACATATTTTTGGGACTTGAGTTTCAGAGTTCTTTTCTGATTGTATGTCATTTCTTCTAGGAGTGTATCACCTCTCAAAATTTGGATTATCTTTGTGTAACAGGGTTGCCTCTCAATACTAGTGACCAAAGCATCTCTAACCTCAACATTGTGTATTTCTATATTCATGAGATTCGACTCATTCATGAGCTTAGCCAAACCTAAACCTCTCACCAATTTGGTGATCTTTATCTCCAAGTTGAATTCCTGAATTCTATTAATCCATCTGCATCTCCTCCCAATAACCTCAGACTAAGACAAAATATCTTTAACTACAGCATGTCGGACATAGGCAATGATATTTGCATTCACTAAATATGGCCTAAAAGCCTTAACAATTTTAACTAGGGCATAAGCTTGTTTCTCCATGGTTTCATATTTTAGTTCTGCCACCTGTAAAGACTTACTGTAGAAGGCTATGGGATGTTCATATCCTTCATTGTCCTTTTGTAGTAATACTGCAGCCACCATATGATATGAAGCAAAAGAACACAGAGAAAAAGACTTACTATAATCAGGAGCTTTCAACACTGGTGCCTCCTGGATTGCCTTCTTAATCTCAGCAAAAGCTTTTGAAGCTTCTTGATCCCAATAAATTTTTGTATCCTTCTTAAGCAATTTGACGATAGGCTTCACTATCTCTGCGAAGTTTGCAATGAATCTCCCAACAAAATTTACTTTACCTAAAAAGGATTGGATACCTTTCACATTTTTAGGTTCAGACACCTTATTTATTGCTTCAATTCTCTCAGGGTCTATTCTTACCCCCTCCTTGGAAACTATGTGTCCAAGTAGCTTTCCCTCAGTGACCCCAAAATGACATTTCTTGGGATTTAGTGATACACCAAATTCCAAGTCTTTATTGAACACCTTCTCTAGATGTCCACAATGATCATCAGCTTTCTTAGAGAAACAAGTTAGATCATCTTGATAAACCACCATGATGATGTTTATGAATTCTTTGAAAGCTACGTCTATAGCTCTCTGAAATGTAGCTCCTGCATTTTTTAATCCAAATGGCATTCTCACATATACATAAGTTCCCCATGGAGTAGTGAAAGTTGTCTTAAACTGTTCAGACTCCTTTACCAACACTTGATTATATCCTAAGAAACCATCCATCATGGATAAAAGATCACATCCTGTCACTCTTTGTAGCATGGCTTCCATATTTGGGGATGAGTAGTTATCTTTCAAGGAAGCAACATTTAGATTCCTAAAATCTACACACAATCTGATGTCTCCATTCTTCTTCCTCACTAGGACCAAATTGGAGACCCATGAAGAATGCCTTATTGGTTTGATAATCCCCCCTTCTCTCAATTTGGTCAACTCTTGTTGCATTTTAGTTTCTAACAAGGGATTGAGAGGCCTTTGTTTCTGTCTGAAAGGCTTAGTATCTGGAAGTAAAGGAACTTCATGCTGAAAAAGATTTTGTCTATACGCCTTTAGGTCTTCATAAGACCAAGCAAAGACATGCTTATACCTTTTCAATAAATTAATAAGGTTAGTCCTGACATGAGGGGGTAGTTTCTTTCCAATATATACCAACTTAGGGGATGATTCTGTCCCCAGGTTTACCTCCTCTAACTCTTCCAACTTGGTGGTAGACTGCTGATGCAAATGACTATCATTATAACTAAACATGCTCTCCAGCTCCACCAACCCTTTAGGTATTTCATTGGTTTCCAACTAGACCACATCATTTCCAAACACTATCTCTCTGTTGTCTACCACTTCCACCAATGCATTACAATCAATCTTTTGTCCATCATAATCATCAACACATTGGATAAACCTAAGAATGCCTTCATCATCAGCAAAAACTTGCCAATTGTACACATTATCAGGAATAGTAGGCCTAGATTTTATTTCCACAATGGAAATACCGGTTAGCGTTGCATCATCATTTTTCAAAACAACATTAGCTAGGAAATCTGCCATAATATTTTTTGCTTGCTCTATCCAATCAATAGAAAATGCATCAAAATGCTCAATAGCATCCCAAACAGCATGCTTATACTGCTTTAATCTATCATTCTTGGATGCATATTTAGATCTCACCTAAGAAACAACCAGTTCTGAATCCCCCATTACTTTCAACAGCTGGATTCCATGGCTTTTGCAACCTCAAGTCCTAGTAACAGGGCTTCATACTCTGCAGTATTATTTGTGCACTCGAATGCCAATAAAAATGAGTATTTAAAAGTTATACCTGATGGAGACACAAAAGGAACCCCTGCTCCAGATCCTTCTTTGGAGCAAGCTCCATCAAAATACATCTACCACAACCCATACTGCTGTGCTTGTAGCTCAACCACAATAGGGTCAGTATTCTTCAATTAAGGTGAAATTGGTTGAAGTCTAAAGTTATCTAAATCTACATCGATCATACAATTAAGCATATTAGGGTCTACATTTTCAATTACCCTAGGAGCTCGTGGCTCTCTGCATAATTTGACCTGATTTCCGCTAATAGGAATGGTAGCATAAGATAAGTCCAGTTGAACATTTCCCCCTACTGCTGCTGCCCACTGCCTGGAAAGTAACATACCATAGTGGGGTTTAGTGTCAGTAACAATAACATCCATTTTGTAAGTTGCTTCAAGGAATGCTGCTATTTTTACTTCTACATCTTTCATTGTACCTATCACAAGTACTTCTCTGTTATCCATGGCATAGCATTTCCCATACATAGTGGTTACTGATAACCCTAATTCTTTCATAACACCATAGGGCATTACATTACCAGCACCTCCTGAATCTATCATGTAGTTTTTAATCAACAAGTTATTGACTAACAAGGTAACATAGAAGGGATCTACCTAAGAAGGCTCCTGAGTGATAGTGGTTCCAACATAAACCTCTAGGGTTTGGAACTCTTGATCCTTTCTAACTTTAGCTAAACTGGTGGGTAATACTGTGTCACTATCAGATATACTAGAGAATAAAGACAAAGCTGCATCCTTATGTTCTTTAATCTTTAGCAATTCTACTAATGGAACAATGACCTTCATTTGAGTTAAAGCTTGGGCCATATCAAATGTAGAACTAACTTTTTCTGTTTTGAATTGACTTGCCCTTTTCATTGTCTCTGCTCCTTGTACATCACCAACATTTTTATCATCTTTGCCTTTATGTACATCCTTAACTTGTTCCCCCTTTTCTTGACCGACCTTATGAAAAGTAGTAGCACTGCTTGATGCCCCCGTTTTTGTAACTTCCTTTACAAACATAGAACCCAACTCACCCTGGTCAGTGTCTCTCTTAGTGCTTCTCAGATTATAGTTATGTTTTACTTTGGCAATTGCAGCCTTAGTGAGATTTCTAACTTCTTCCTCACTAGGCCTCCTAAGATGAACCTCTTCATCTTCAATTGTTACCACATTCAATGTAGGATGCCAACCTAAGGCTAACTGTCCTTGCACTAGCTTTTCACTATCTAGCACATCACTGTATTCACTTTGCACAGATTCCTCATCACTTTCTACAATGGTTTCAAACATATCAATGTCAGGCTCTACTTCTGGTCTCATAGATTCTTCAAGAGTTTGAGCTACTGCACACTGATGAGGAGAATGTGGTCCATCACAAGCAATACACCAAGGAGTATTTTCTATATTGTGAATAGTTTTCCCTTTCAAAAGATCTGGTGTGTCTTGACTTTGGGTAATTTTGGGCTTCTCAATTTGGGGTTTACCATCCTTCCAATTGGTATTATATGGCATATCATGTAATCTAGGGGGTCTATCTTGCCAGTTATAATAAGGTTTATCATTTTTGTTAACCTTGGCAGTCAAATCTTTCATAGCAGTAACCAATTTCTCTATTTTATCATCCTCTTTAGCAACTTTATTAGGTTGCTGTTTGGTTTCTTGCCATAATCTACCATCTGTCCTTCTTCCTAATTTTCCAGATGCTTTTCTGTTACTTTCTACATTTATGGCAATTCTAAAAGCATCTCTCAAGTTATGGGGATTTTTATCTCTCAAGATATAGGCCATTTTGGAATCAAATGCATTGTAATATGTATTAAAACACATGTTATCATCTAGCCTCATCACTTGATACAATTTGTGCATGGCTTTCTAGAATCTTGCATTGAAACCAGTGACCATTTCATTTTCAGATTTTCTAATATTGTTGAACTCATTTAGCATGAAACTCACATTAGTCTTGTCACCATACTGCTCTTGAAAGCAATTTTAAAAATCTTCCCATGAACCTATGCTATTGACTGGAAGACCTCTGTACCAATCTCTTGCATCAACAACCAGGGATTGAACAAACAGTTTCATAATAACATCTTCATCTACTATCTCATAATCGTTTATTAGATCCCCAAAAGATTTCAGATGTTCTTCAGCACTAATTGCATTGTTCCCAGCAAATTTATGGAGTCTGTCTCTTAACTCAGTGGGAACATGATTTGGATATCCCGGGATCCCATCAAAGAACAAATGTCTATATTGATCTAGATTGATTGGTCTTCTTTGAAAAGGGGTAATAGCACTATTATTTCCCATGGTCATTTTAGCTTTTGGGATTGGAGATTGAGGTGCTTGGGTGTACTGTTTATTCACAAGTATTTGGCTTACTGAGGCAATATTAGCTTGTACTGTAGGTTGTGTATTAACCTGAGGAAAGGAAATGTGTTGGGGATTAAGCTTGCTAAGATCTTCTGATGGGAATGTAATAGGGGGAGCCTTTAAGTAATTAATCTTTCTTTTTACTTCCTTATTCGCTGCTTCTAACTCAAGCTTTTCCAGTTCCATTTGGAGATCTTCCTTTTCCTTCCTCATCCTTTCCATCTCTCTCTCATGTGCCAGAATCCTATGAGAGATCTCTTCTATAGTTTTAGATTCTATTCCATCATCTACCCATTTCTATTTTCCTTTATCTAGATTGGCTTTAAGAAATTGGGAGTCATTAAATACTTCCCTAGTTGGCTGGGCTACTGACTTACAAGCTTGTTTAGTTTTGGGGATTAGAATTTCTCTAATCACAAGGCCTTCCTCATCACTTTTTTCTTTCTCTTTAGCAAGTACTTCAAGATCAACTATCTGTCTAAGAAGCCTATCTCTTTCCATTAGTTTGGCTTTAACTTCCTTCTCCTTATTTGCCTGCTTTTGGGCTCTTGCGGATATTAAATGATGGACTCTTCTATTTAAATCTTCAATCTCTTGAGACACTTTATCCTCATCAGGGAAGTTTTCTTCAGAGTCTGATGCATTAACTTGATCTATGTCAATCAGCCTAATGTTCCCATCAATTGTCCTAGGAACAGAGTGCCTAATTGCATTTGAACTGGTTCTATCTTTTGCAGAAACACTAACATGAGATAGATCTTGATTTAAAATAGGTGCATCATCAATATTTCCAAACAATCCCGAATGGAAACCTAAAATATGATGCTCTGAATCTCTGGAAGATGAATTAGACTTTGCATAAACAGGTCGATCAGGCATCTTACCAGTACTATTGTTTTTCTGCACCCAAGCAGCATTTGATGGCTCATGCAACACAGATCTCTTTTGGCCTCTTCGTGACTGTTCTGGCAGACCTTCTTGCAAAGTTTCACGAGGATGTTTCTTCATGAATGATCTTGTGTTTTTTGCTCCTTGCATCTCACTTGTCTTCCTTTTAGAAAAATTTGTATCTCACAAGGACTGGTTCAAAAGTAACAGAGTCACCACCCATAAAACTATGGGAATTATGAAAACAAGCAGTCTTATCCATAAACACACAACAATTTTCTTTACAAGCCTCAACACAGATCTGTGTTTATATCTTTATTGTAACTCTCCCCAACATAGTCGCCACTTTTGTTGTCTGCAAAATCTGATTCCCTTTAACATCCTTAAAATAATATGATTAAACTCAGTGCAGAAGAGACATCAAAGATAAGGAAATTCTCAAGACAACATATGACAAGGTTTGATTGAACCTTCTACACTTCGGACTTACTCAGAGCCCAGGTGGGTATACCTTTGTGAATTGAATTCACACTTTCAAACATAAACACACAGCAAACCAGTCCAGAAAACCAGTGGATCTATTCACCTTGAAATAAATTGAAAACAAAGAATGGAAATTATACATAAATTCAGCATTTCGATCAACAAAACATGCAATAAACAACTTCAATCAATACCAGTGCCTTATCCAAGGTCACAGAGTCATCTAAACTCAGATAATACTCGTCAAACAAAACATCTTTATGTGTCCCGTTGGCTTGGTTTCTATTAATCCTTGTATATGCCTGACACCTACAGGAATTTATGCATTCCAAATTAAGCTATGATCATCAAAATTCAAATTCTCTTCCAAAGAGTTTACTGGTATGAGTGATCCCCGCATCTTTAATTTCCCTCCCAAAGAGAAAAGCTAACGAACACTTCTACTAAAATTGCTTTGCAATTCCATTCAAACAGAACAACCCTGGATTATTCAGAATGAAAATAGTAAACAAATTTGTAAACACACTTGAAGACAACACAAACCTTCACTCAAAACCGATGGTCTGTATATTGATATTTATTTCAAGAAATATTACAAGAAATTTTGAATATTCTCCATTAGACTTATAAAAGCTCAGATAAATTTTTGCAGCATTTTCTTACAATTCTTTGCGATCTCCTTTCCTCTAGTCCTGGTATCCATTTATAACAACATGGATGCACAAAGCTTTGGACTTCTCGAGTAGAGTTTGTTACAATCATTTCTTTCAGAATAAAGAGGTTACAAGCTTTTCGCAAAAACAGTTACAAGCTCTTTTCGGCCTCTGCAGTTTCTTCAACAAGTTATTTAGGTGTAACCTCTTCTACCTTTTCAGGGGCACTCTCCAACTGTTCCGAATCATGGGTGGCATATTTAGTTGTCTACTCACCATACACCTCTTCTGTCGGCCATGAGAAATTAATCACTTTAGCCTTGGTCATAGTCAACCTTTTCCAAGAATTTCTCATTTTGTTGACTTCTGAATTGAGAAAACCATAATGTGACTTAATTTTCTCTATCTCTTGTATTGTCAAAACAAAGAAAGAAGCATTGTCTAGATCAATAATTCCTTTAACTCTTGCTGACAATTTAGCTTCTATCTCCTTAAGCCACATTTGTTTGTCCTTCAATTGATCTGGGCTAGCAAAAACTCCTGGGAGAAACTCAAAAACTTGATCGGTGTACTCCTTTTTGCACAAACTAACCTTCCTATCCACATTATCCACCTCTGCTGCTAATTGTACTAAGACTTTAGCGACATCAGAAGTGGATTTGATGATGGGATTGGCCCTTGCTTCATCGCAGGATACACACATAAACTCTAAATCTTGCTCCCTAGGCCTCCATTTGTCAAAAATAGGTGTCAAAATGGCCTTGTCTATTCTGAGCTCATTCCATATATCCATAATTTTACCTATATTGTTATAGAGCAATGAGGCATTTATTGTATCTGCAAAACTAGAAATTGTAGCCCTTACTCTCTCCTCATACTTCTTTGCATATAAGGCCTGAGCCTGTTTCAAGTTTTCTAATTCTTGAGGAGTAATTTCAACCATTTGAGAACTGGAGGGTGCTGGAGATGGTGGAAACTCAATGATAGGGCTAGTAGGTGGAAGTCTTACACTAGAAGAGATCATCAGTGTTGAAGACTCACCTTGATGGTATTGTCCAGTCAACTGGCTCTGCAGCTTGGCAATGATCCTATCCTTACCTCTTACCTCCTCCTTGGCATTGTTATAGGCCTTCAAAACTGTTTCCAACTTAACTTGGAGGGCCTCTTTCTCTTTAGCTTCCTTCTCTACTACTGCAACACTAAATTTTGCAGTCTCTAACACAGTGCTAGCAGCCTCCACTACCCGTGTACTCTGCACTCTCTTCACCATCATCCCACCAAGGTAACTTGACCCTGGGGTGTCTTTGCTTTTCTTACTTTCATTTCTCTTGAGAGACCACATGATGAGTGTGGCATTATCCTTATTGAAAGTAATTCCCTCCATGGGTTTAGTCTCTTTTCTTACTGCATCTAGTACCAGGGCGTCTGCTATATCCCATTCGGGTAAAATAAGCACTCCAGCTTGTGCTACCATATCTCTTCCCTGCTCAGGGGTGATGGTTTTGAATTCTTCCATCATCTCTTGCTTTATTTCCTCTTCTACCAGGGCTGGATCTTTATTGGGCTGGTCAACCTTTCTCTTTTCACATCTAGCATTATATTTATCTATGTGCTCTTTCCATATAAACTGCATAAATGCTTTTGATGTGACAAAATTGTTATCAGCTAAGAAGGCATTACTTGCCTGCTTTATCTCAGGATCCCACTCCTGGCCTTTGAGTTCAGTGGTAGTGATGTCCATTTTAGCCGCAATGGGTTCTTCTGGCATTCCTTCCTCCACTTCATCATAAGTGTAGGCAATTTCCCCTAGACTACCTAACTGTAGGAGTTGCTCAGCTACTGCTTGCTCATTTCCTATATGGATAGGGGATGGGGATGGGGAATACAAAGGTGTATCTGATTGTACTTCTTTCCCCACCCTTTGCTTCTTTGGGCTTTCTTGGACGTCAATGACATCTTGTATCTTCCTCTTTCCTTTGGAGGTAGAGGGCTCCCCTGTTGTAGGCATCAACACACTATAACTGGATTTCTTATGCAGTGTATAATCACTAGGAGGGATTGCTTTGCTGGAAGCTGACCTACTTAGGATCATTCTTGCCTTCTCAGGGTTGCTTTTGATTACAGCTTCCCTCTTCTCCTTCAAGGTCTACATCACATCTTAAAAGAAAACAATCAAAAACTTCATTTTCTCCTCCAGAGGGAAAAAGCTAGACAATGGGTCATAGCTGGCATCAAACTGATGCACAAAATCCAAGGCTTTCTTATAAGCCACCCACTTCTCTTTCCTTAGCTCTTTCTCATCTAGATCAAACTCATTTCTGATGAGGTCTTCAGGAAACTGGAATTGATGAGGCCTACCTCTGCATGCTACCTTCTTTCTAAACATATCGTTGAAGAAGTCTTCTGGATCAGCACACCTGGACACTACAGTGGACAAATGATAAGGCTTGAGGAAATCCTCAAAGCAATTCCAGCCTCCCTTTGTTATTACAAATTGGTGGGCTATGGTAGCTGTAGGGAAAATAGTCCCCTTACCCCTGCCTGTCAACTCTGCCTCTTGTAAACCACCGATTTGTCTAAGGATCTCAGCAATTCCCGCTTTGAGAGGGACCTAGTAAGGTAGACAAAATGGGGTGCCTCTGAAACCAAACACTCTGAAAACTGTGGAGACTGGATACAAGTAAATGTCACCCCAGTTATGAACAATTTTTATGTTCTCTGCGAATTCTTTTGGTCTTATGAATTCCAGAAGAACTTTGGGGATTCTTGGGTTCTCATAGCAGAGGAGAGTCCTTATTTTGGGTGCAAAATATTTGTCAAACTTCAAAAAACTGGCATCCTCTCTATCCCATGACAACACAACACTCCATAATTGTACCGACATTTTTTCTCCTTCTTTCTCCTTAACAAGGTCTAGTCCACTGTCAAAGTAATCACCACCTTTGAAGAGAAAAAGATGCATCAGGAGTGAGTACCATCCGAAAGGCCTATCCACCTTTCCATTCTTGATTCCTATTAACCCTCCATGAATAGCATCAGCAATGAAAGAGGCATAATCAAATGTAATTGCAAGAGAAGGATTCAAAATCTGAGCAATCATTAACAAGTAATGATTTGGCATATTTGCTTCAGCATCTTCTCCCAAAACTTGGCAAAGTGCCCAATACATTCCTTTAGCCCTCAAGGTGAACATACTTAATGAAAACGGCTCTTGTGTATTGGGTCCTACAACTGTTAACCCTCCTATCTTCACAAAAAACTCCTTGAGAGGCCCATTCCTGAGATGACTCCTCTGTGCACCATAAATTTGGGCTAATGATGTGAAATTTATAGGTTCTAGAAAATTGGTGAACTCATTAAGCCCAAAAGCTTTCCTGAATTCTTCAGCATTAATCTCAACAAGGGTTTGCCCATTTATATCCCGAATTCTTCTTGTGACTAGATCATAGTTGAGCGCAATTTGGGTCAATAGATCTATGTCTATAAATACCCCTGGGACTACTAATTTCCCGACATCTAATTCCTAGATACTGTTTTGCGGGGCAGGAGAATTTCTCATTCCGAATCCAATTTTAAACAACCCCAACCTAGACAATCCAACCTGTGGGTCTGTCAACCAGTTACCCTTGTCATATAGTCCTTCTCCTATCTTTAAATAGGGAGCCTTGGGCACTAATTCTTTTTCCTTTGATGCCTGATTAGTTGACAATGTCAACTGTTTTAAAAAATCATCACAGACACTCCTTTCTGAATAGTTAACTTTGCCAAAAAATTCTCTTTTAGGAGCCATTTTGAAAATGTAAGAAATGAATACCACTCTTAAACAATTCTGTGACGAATCAATTATCTTATCTAAAACACTACTTAGGAATTGCTACACAAGAATACGAGAGAACCTGTTCTTCACTTGAAGGAATTTTCTCTACAACTAAACCGACTTGCTCTGTACCTAAAGAAAATAACTCTGCATCTACTCTTCTGCAAAATTCTTTAAAAGATATCTTCACCCGGTTGATAGGAAATCAAATATTGTACTCAGAGCCTTAACTACAACATTGATTCCGCATGCTTCGGCCGTCCCTTCAAAATTGAATTCATACGAGAATTCGTATTTTTCGCTCCAACGGGTCACAACATTCCTACAAGTGTTTCATTTTTCTCTTTTTCAACTTCGCGAAGCATAACTATCGGGTAGCTTGGTCCTGCGAAAAAGCGCTGACCGTCCGATCAAAAGAAAATTGATCGAGCGTTAGATTAACTAACAGTTTTGGCTCCACGCTGGGTCCCGCTTCTCTATTGGCTATATGATAGTACGTGGCACCCAACCATTGGCCTTGAAATTTCCTTCGCATTCGACTTAACGCTGGCCGCGTGTCTTTCTTTTATACCACCGGTTCCACCTTGGCGGCCCACAACTTTCTTCTTAGACCACGTGTTGCCGGACACGTGGATGGCTCTCATTCACTCTCTTTTTTTCACGGGGTATAAAGAATGAGCATCTTACCCTTACGAAATAGCGCGGGCCATCGGATCATCTTTTAAGTTTATCAACATTTAACCGTCTGAAAAGGCTTTTGGGAGGGGTGGGCCTGCTGACTCACTGTGAACACTTGGTGCCTAGTCATTTGCAGTGCTAACATGTCACCTTTTTATACGTTGAAAGAAAACCGCAGGGCCCCAACAAACTCTTGACAGTTGTATCCTCCAAGTCCTCCATCATGACACGTGGACGGCTCTCATTCACTCTCGCTATTTCACGGGGTATAAAGAATGAGCATCTTACCCTTGCGAAATAGCACGGGCTGTCAGATCATCTTTTAAGTTGATCGGCATTTAACTGTCTGAAAAGGCTTTTGGGAGGGGTGGGCCCACTGACTCACTGTGAACACTTGGCACCCAGTCATCTGCAGCGCTGACATGTCACCTTTTTATACGTTGAAAGAAAACCACAGGGCCCCAACAAACTCTTGACAGCTATACCCGCCAGGTCATCTCCTGACTGCGACCTAACTCACCTCTGGGGCCCGCCTTTTAGCCTTTAATCCTGACCCGCTGACTATTGTGACTTGTGTCGCGTGCCACCATTTTACTCGCTATCATCAACCATCTGGACCATCTATGTGGCATGCCATGTCATTTTCGCAACTTCGCTGGTTTTAAACTATGTGCAACTTCGCCTAGCGAAATAGCGAAAGCCGTAGATCCATCCGCGAGATGTGCACTAGTTACTGGGCCCGACAACTTTAAGAGAAAAACATATAAGGCATAAATTTTTTGATTAATTAACATAACTGCCTAGGCAAACAACAAGGGGGGACACTTCCCACGACCCCATGACCCATTACTTAAGTGAATAAAGCAACGAAAGACTAGAAACCAGAGGGTTTAAGACAAACACAAGAGGATCTAAAATCAAAAACCCTTAAACCCTTAAGGTCTAAAATAAAGCTGAAGCATTTGAAACTGCATCCTATTCAAAAAATCAACAAACCATAGCCAATCATGGGAAAGAAAAGCCCATATTTAATCAATGATAACAAAATCGACTGAATTGCTTAACCTAAATGTTTAGGGTTTAGGGTTTATGCTACCAACCTATCTTTCCTATAAGGCCCATGTTGTTTTTCCTATTGAGGTTGTTGGAAAATGTTGTGTGTGTATCTAAGTGTAGAGATACATGATTCTTGCCTGACCAGATAAGAGAATAGATACCTACAGAGTGTGATTGCAGAAGGAAGGAACTAAAGCGGATCTACATTGGCATTGAAGTGTTGTTACTAGATCATTGTAATACCTATTGACCTCTAACCACTTCAACAGTTGGAAAATCCCTTAGCAGGGTAGCTTTAACTAACTTGCTATAAATCCTTTAACAGGGTGAATCAAAATCATTAAGTTCTTAAACTCCTCTAACAAGATAACCTTTAACAGGGTTTAACCCTTAACTGAGTATTTTAGCCATCCCTTAACTGGGTGATTCCTAGTAGGATTCGTTCCTAACATAACCTATTGTAAAGTCTTTAACCGGACTAGGCTCCTAACAGAGTAGACTTCAAAAGGGTTCAAAGAATAGCTTGTGGGTATTCATCCCCACCGTGGTTTTTCCTAGTTGGGTTTCCACGTGAAAAATATGTGTGTTATGTGTGATGCTTTTCATGTGATGCTTTGTTATTCTCTGTCAAGTGGTAAAGCATGATTGACAAGTAAGTTTTTACATTTCTGTTGATGTATTACTAGTGTATGCATATGGGTGAAATGGAAATAAGATGTTAGATTGTGTGGAAAGCTAAGAGTTACCGGTTTATGTCTGTCACATTCTTATTGTGTTTAACCAGTAGTAATCTTGCTTAGACCGGTGTTATTGCTTGCAAGGTCAAGTGCAATGTTCTCAATCAAACTGGTACAAGGAAAGTGTTTTTTCCCAGTACTGATTCACCCCCCCCCCTCTCAGTACTGGTTTGGTACTAATTGTTCATCATTGATTCATCAAGTTTTGTTCATAATGGTTTTACAATGGTTAATACAAGGTCATTTGAACCAGTTGGGGATGAGCCCTATGTTCTTCTTGTGTGTGTGAAAAATGGTATGTACCTGCAAGCACAACACTTCAATTAAGTCATACATGTATGGTTAGTAAATCAATAATCAATAAGTAATAAACCATAACAAAGCAATTAATTGCCTTCTAAAAGATGTGAGTATAAGATTGCTCTCTAATTTTTATAAGCAATACCAATGACTAGACTACACCAAGATGGAGGATTTAATCTATATGATATTAACTATATGGATGCAAAATGGATGAATAATTCAAGCAATAATGAATTCAAGCAATATGGATTCAAGCAATACAGATGAGTAAAACTAAATATGGATGGAAATAATCTAAAAAGCACAATGATCTTCAATGACTCCAGAGCAAAATTAGCATGATAATAATCTCCAAGCGTGCTCTCAAAAATCTCTGGGGTGAATTGGAATGAGAGCTGAAGACTGAATTTATAGAGAATTACAAGAGAAAAGCTAAAAAAAGCTCAATTTAGGATTAATTGAAAATAATTGAGAAATTAGGTTTAGTTAACCTCGAGATAGATTCCAATTATAGTTTAATTGAAATGCATTCAAATTAGAAGTTCAAGTTGCATTAGATATAAGGTTTAATTAATTACATGCATCTGTGATAAAAATAGATAATTCCATGCATATATTTGATTTATTCAAGAAAAAGATCTTTTCAATGCAACTGAACTCTTTTTCTGAAAAGCTTTGAGTTCCAATTTTAGAGAATAATTCAATTAATTGCCTTTATGATTTCAAGTTCTAAATTTAGAAAAAAAATTAACATCTCAAGTTTGATTTGTCTTTCAATTCAATTCTGTTTGTGTAATTTCAATTCAACTCTTGCTTTGTAATTAATTCCTCTTTTGCAATAAATTAACTCCTTTTGCATGATTAAATGGCAATTTTAATAATTAATTAAATATGCAAGGATATTTAATAAATTAAATAAGATAATTGATCAAAATGATATTCTTGGAAATGATTCAATTAATTAAATAAATATTTATTTAATATTGAGTAATTGATTTGCCATGTGATATTTGATGATTAAAGAATTAAAAATGTGCTCAGGATTGATTTAATTACCTTTGGTTAGGACCTTGGTGATGTTGTCAAGATTAGGGGCCCATGGTTTAGATGACCATTTTTATGGTATTACATTTGCCCCTCTTTGAATTAATGTGCAAGCAGCGCATTGGTTCAAAGAATGTGTGATGTCTAGAAGATGCCAGTTCTGAACTTGAATGATCACGAACTAGATGAAGAGCAAGGTGTTCAGCTTGATTCAAAGTGACAAAGCTGAATGAAGTCTGATTAAAGTGATATCGATCCTGAACTTGATTGAACTGAGGAATGGTAGAAAACAAAAGATACCGAACTTGAACTTGATTGATCAAGAAGTGGATCTTACTGATCTAGTATTTGATTGATCTAGACACAGTGAGTGATGATAAAAAATGATCTTGAACTTGATTGATCAAGACACGATGAAGATAAACTATCCATCTTGATCAAGAAATGAATACTGAACACCTTCTTAGATTGAGTGTGATCAATGATAATCTTTAACCTTTTGATTGAGTTTAAACGAATAATCAGTTTGATGTAAAGCAATGAAATTGATTAATGTTAAGAGATTGATTCAGATGAAAGACAAATATCAGCTTGATTTGAAGTGATGAAGCTGAGATGCCCCTAGCGATTGATTCAATTCAGATGATCGAGAGATCTCAACTTGATGTGAAGCGATGAAGATGAGATGCCCCTTAGCAATAAGAATTGATTTTCTTTAGTTGAAAAGATTTTTCTCGACTTTTGATGAAGATTTGAAAAAAATGTTCTCGACATGTGAGATGTGAGGTCATAAGGTCATAATTATGCCCCCTCGGGAACAAAATCAAAAAAATAGCGAGGGTACTTGAACATAGGCAATTGTATGGCGAAAATAAGTTATTTGAGCACAAATTGATTGTGAGGAATATTTGAAAAAAAAATCGGCATTGATTGATGAAAAGTTGAGTGCAAAGTTGATCATAAAGTTGATGTGTAGAATTGAAATTGATATTCAGCATTGAAATTGAGCGCAATTGGAAGAAAACAAATGAGCATTTGATGAAAAGAGCGCTAAGTGATCCAAATTGTGAAATTGACTAGCAAAATAATCTCGAATTTTGATTTCGATCTCGAAATGGAATCAGAGCGGGTGAATTAGCCAAGGGTACAATTTTCATGTCCATCGGAGCAAGTTGAAAAATTAGGTTTTTGGCTATATATGGGACGAAAGTGCCATTTTCAAATCATTTTAACCCTCCAAGTTTGAAAACTCAAAAATCCTTCTGCAAAGAAAATGGTGGTCCATACTCGTCAGCATCGATTCAAGTGCTAGAGATGTCATAATTGATCCCAAAACTATGAGCCAGCGGTAAGTGATCGATCTTAAGCCTCTTTATGTTTTCAATTTTGAATTTTTTTGCTCATTTTTCAAGTTTTTCACATGTTTGGGGTCGGGTTTCACGTTTTATCGTGCGAGCCAGGATTCTATCTCGTATGAGTAACTGTTAAAATTTCTTTTGTCGTTTAAGGTCATTAGAATTGTCGTTCGGGCCCAACCCTTGTATTGTACGACAGGTCTATAAAAAGACTATTTTGTCATGCGAAGTCCAATAATTTGTCGTTTTGGGTTGTTTTATCGTACGAGAGCTATTTCTTACTCGTACGAGATGCTACCCCTTTGTGGTTTGTCATTCGGGAGATATTGAGCATTTTTTAAGGTCTAAACGTGAAAATTTGATTTTGCATTTGACTTAGTTGGATTTGCTTGATGTTTTACTTCACTTGTAGGCTCATTTGGAATGTTTTATGATGCTTCGTTGTTGGGTTTTTGCAAGTTAAATTACCTCCTATGCTCTTTAGATGCATTTATCCTCCTACTATGGCATTAGTTTGACATTTATCTAAGGTTGAGTAGGCTCATATTGATATATGTGGTTTGACTCATCTTCTTGGTTTACCAGATATCCGTGTGAATCACAGTATGCTCACAGTGTTGGTAAAGTATTTCCATTCAGAGCATAACACCTTTCATCTGTCGGTGGGGGAGTTGACTATCACTCCAGAGGATGTATATAGGATCCTTCATATCCCTTTTACTGGGGATAAGGTGGATTACGATTCAGGGCACCTTCCAGGATTACAGGTAGTGAGGCATGTCTTTAGAGATCCTGACATTTTGACCCGTTCCATTAGTTGGGACATATTGATGAGTAGATACAGCAAGGATTTTCCTCTGGCATGTGTTCTAGCAGGATTTTTAGGCTATTTTTTGATGCCAAATAAAGGGCAGCAGGGTTTCCAGTGTGGTTGGGGCAGGATTTTGATGAGATTGATGGAGAGCCCTTAGAGGCTTGGCTGGGGTTCTTGCTTGCTGGTTCACATGTATCGTGAGATGCATGAGATCGTATATAGAGATGGTCGGAGCATGGCCGTAGGTGTATATATTTTACAGGTTTGGGCTTGGGAGCATCTTCCCATTTGTCGGCCTATTATAGATGATAGTAGAGAGCTCGGGCAACTAATTATATATAGGCATGTCGGTTATATTACGTAGCCCCATTTGGGCAAGACAAATTTTTGGCGACGATAGTTAGATGATTTGATAGCCATAGTGTGGAGACCGTATAGAGGTTTGGAGCCTTGGGATGACTGGCGGCTAGTTTGTAGGGACCTTTTTGTCACACGCCCACTTATTGGGAGATCATAGACTATTGTGGAGCAGTTCATCATTTCTTGAGTGATGAGGCGGTATGGCTGGCCTCAGGGGATCTTGCAGGAGTTTACAGCATATGCGCATTATGCGGATGAGGAGAGACAGGGATGGTCTCCACGGTTATCCTATGCCTTAGCCATGCAGGAGCTGACTGGTCTACAATGCCTCAAATGGGATTATATGGATGATGTAGCGGATGTAGAGGTATTGCCCCAGTATAGAGAGTGGTTCCGGCAGCATCCTTTTCCTAGGTTATTGATCCGGGTGAGCAGGCGCAGCGCATTGAGGATATTGAGGATGATGCTCCCACACAGGTACAGGGACAGGGTTCGAGACAGGGCCAGAGATAGGGACAGGGACAAAGAGTCGAGGCTCCAAGGTGGATAGGTGGTGATCATGGTGCTAGTAGCAACAAGGTTCTAGATGAGGGTGGACAGCAGAGGGGTGAGGTCGGATCCCTTGGGAGAGTAGGAGTGAGATTGGGTGGAGTTGAGGAGGAGTGAGTAGCTCTGAGATAGGTCTAGCAGTGGTGAGAGGAGCAGGGTGGTACTGGAGGTGGAGATGGGGGTGGAGAGCCGGTGAGAGAGTAGGGGACAGACGCAGGACGGTCGATGAGAGCACGTCTTGCAGAGTTGTAGTCACAGTTGATAGTGGCTCAGACTCAGCTAGCAGAGCAAGATCGTCAGCTTACGGAGCTGAGAGCAAAGCACGATTGGTAGGTTGCAGCGATGAGAGTGGAGCGAGACACCCTCCAGCAGGAGATTTTGCATTAGACCAGCAGGGCAACCTACTATGTTGCAGCATATAGCATGGCAATTCCAGTAGCACAGCAGGTGATTCCTTATTCTCAGTATATGGCATGTTTTGAGGGAGTTTGGGCACCTCGATAGGATCCTAGTCATTAGGCTCCTCCTCCTCCACCAGGCGATGAGGGAGAGGCTCAGAGCTAGATATTCTTTTTGTAGCTCGGATATATTTTTTGTAGATACCCATTTTTTTGTAGTCTATATGATTCTTGCTTCGATGGGATTTTGTATATGTCATTCGACATCACTTTGTACCTTTAGATTTGACATGATATATATATATATATATATATATATATATATATATATATATATACGAGATCCGATTTGACTTCATCGTACATGTGTTGATTCATTTATAAGATGTCTTTTATATGCTTTATTCTATATGTATGCATTTCTTTTCAATATGAATGTATGTAATGCAAATGATTATAGATGTCTATTTTTGTTTCTTTCCATATATAAATAAATGAACGTGCAACGAAGTAATGAATAATGCAATTTTTTTTCATTTTTCTATGCAATAAGATGGATGTAGATGAGTGAATAATGAAATGTATGTATCTATATTAAATGTTATGTATGCAGTTAACATCTCAAAAACACAGATACTCAATCAGAGAAATGATGATAAATAGACCACTTAGCGTAAGAAATGATGATGCTTTCAGCTCTCATTCAAAAGATAAAGAGATTATTACCATACCGAAATCACTCTAAATTCACAAAAATGCAAAATGATATGAAAAATGATATGCGAAATGCAACCTAAACCTAGTCACTAGATTTAAAATACTTAAGATTCATCACTGAGTATAACGAACACAATAGGCAGGTTAAAGTTCCTTTCTTTTTCAATGTGCAATATGTATTATCTTGTCCGCAATGACCCTTTTTTCGTTCATATCCTTGGACAGATTTCGTAGGGACCCGAATTGCATCATAAAGAAATTCCCTCAAAACAAACAAATAAATGATATGGACCTCCCTGTAGCATAAAAATAAGCGAGTCGAGGTATGTGAGGCGATTTCACCTTGTTGTGAAAGCTCTTATCACAGACACCCAGCTAATATATATGTTTCCAGATCATTGGGATCATTCCTACAAGCAGAAAACAAAGAAAATATTATGCCCCCAATCCTTTCTCCTTAGTCACAATAGACTTCGTCGAGTTACTCAGGGGGATAATAATCAAAAACCAATATAAAAAGATAGCACACAAATAAAATTTTCATGCATAGCTCAAACTATTTATTGATTGTTTTCTGTTATGTTGTTTTGCTTGTTTACGACCACGATTCACTAACGGAAAGATGACTTGGTTGACACTGCTTAGGATATGTAATGTGCTCTGTCAATTAACCTAAGACTAGGATGTTCATCAGTTTAAAGTCATGAGGGTTCCAACGGACCAAGATGTCACGAAAGTGACTGAAAAATATTTACAAGCGAAAGCAAGGATGCATGAAAGCGGAAATGCCAACGTTGCGTTGATAGATGGAGTGGTTAAGTACAGGAGGCACCTGTTTGATAGGTTTTCACTTGCTTGGCAGAGATTCATTTTTTTTTTTACCAAGGTGCCTGTTTACTAGGTTTTCACCAAGGCATTTTCTCTCTTTATATTTTTTTTCTTTTTCTTTTTCTGAATTTTTTTTTTTTTTTCAATTTTTTTTTAATTTTTTTTCAGGACTTTTTCTAGCTGTACATGTTGGTGGCACAAAGAATACTAAGAAAAGAATTTCTTCAAGTGGATGGTGTTAATCGGTTCATGGAGTTGTTCTCCTTCTGAATTTGAGAGTTGATAGACACCAAAGCCAAATACTGTAGTAACAATGTAGGGACCCAGCTAGTTGGGTTCAAACTTCCCTTTGTTGTCTCGAAACTGCTGATTTTTAGGATTTTCTCTCAGAACTAGGTCACCAACCTGAAATTCTCTTTGTCTAACTTTCTTGTTATATCCTCTGGACATTATCTTCTGATATACTCTGAGATTATCAAATGTCACTTGTCGATGCCCATCCAGCAATTCGAGTTCTTGCAATCTAGATATTATATGATCTTAATTAGTAACAAGACCTTGCAAAGAAACTCTTAGAGATGGTATTTCTACTTCAATAGGTAGTACTACTTTGGACCCATACACCAAAGAGAAAGGTGTAGCCCCAGTAGGTGTTATGATACTTGTTATGTAAGCCTATAGTGCAGGATTGAGCTGCAAATGCCAATCCTTCCCAGATTTGTTCACTGTTCTGTGCAAGATAGTCACTAGGTTTTTGTTAGACGCCTCAACTTGTCCATTACCTTGAGGGTAATATACTGATGACCAGTATTGTTTTATTTTGAATTTATCACAAAGCTCATCCAGATCTTTATTCTTAAACTGTCCTCCATTATCAGTCACAATGGATGAAGGTATCCCATACCTACAAATGATATAGTTTAGGATGAACAAGGCGACTTGTTTATCGGTTGCTTTGATGAGCAGAACCACCTCTACCCACTTGGTGAAATACTCAGTGGTCGTTTTGATGAATTTATGTCCATTGGATGATGTAGGATATATCTGACCAATGAGATCAAAGGTCCATTGCTGAAAAGGTCAGTGTGTAATAAATGGTATGAGGTCCCTTGCCGAAGCATGTATGATATTTCCATGAAGCTGACATTTCTCACAAGTCTTAGCAAATTGGATGGCATATTTTTCCATGTCTGGCCAGTAGTAGCCAGCCCGTAGTAGTTTCCAATCTAAAGTAAGGCCATTTGAATGAGATCCACAAATACCTTCATGGACTTCTTATAATGCACATTTAGATTCTTCAGTTTCTAGACATATAAGCAATGTACCATCCAAACTTCATCTAAATAAATCATTAGCTATGATAACATACCATGAAGCATTTCGGGTTAAGCTTCTTTTTTCATTATGAGTAAGGTTTTTGGGGATAATTTGGTCTCGTAGATAAGAGTAGATGTGGCTGTATCAGGATGAGTCATGTCCAATAATAGCACAAACTATTTGGGTCTTAGGAGAATCATAAGCGGGGTAATATAACTCTTCCACCAAGAAATCAAAGTTAAAATTGGACTCTTGTAACTCAAGTATAGATGCCAAGGTGGCCATAGCATCTGCTACTCTGTTTGTAGATCTCAGAATCTGTTGGAATGATACAAAAGCAAAAAACTTTTTAAGATAATCAACCATCCTCTTGTAAGGCATCAATTTCTCATCTCGAGCCTGATATGTATCGTTGATTTGATTAACCACTAGCTAAGAATCTCCATAGATATACAATTCTGCAAGCTTCCATTCAATAGCTAGTTTTATTCCGTTCACCAAAGCTTCATATTTTGCAATGTTGTTCATGCAAGGGAATAGAATCTTATAAGACTTTGGGATTGAATACTTCTGAAGAGTAATGAATAATATGCCAACACCTGAACCATTTTGAGTAAAGGACCCATCAAAGAACATTTTCCAAGGTTGTTGAGTAAGATGCATTATAGATTCATCTAGAAACTCTATGTGTAGTGGTTGAGAGTCTTCAAGTGGAGCTTCAGCAAGTTGATCAGCAATTACCTATCCTTTTATGGCTTTGCATTCCACATATTCAATGCCAAACTTTGTAAGGATCATGACCCATTTTGCCAATCTTCCTGTAAGTGTTGCCTTATTGAGAAGATACTTGAGTGGATCAATTTTGGCCACCTTGACTGAATGTGCTAGCATGTAGTGTCTCAATTTTTGTGATGCAAAGACTAATGCCAAGCATGCTTTTTCTATTATAGTGTAGTTCATTTCATAAGACACCAATGTCCTACTGATGTAATAAATAGCTCATTCCTTTTTATTGTCATCCTGTTGTGCCAAAAGTGCCCCCAGTGATGAATTAGTTGCTGATATATATAAGATTAGTGGTTTACCCTGAATCGGTGGCATCAATATCAATGGATTTGATAGGTACTCTTTGATTTGCTGAAGATGTTGTTCACACTGCTGATCCTAGTTGTAAATTACTCCTTTTCTCAATACCTTTGTGAAAGGTTGAGCTTTGTCTGCTAGCTAAGAAATGAATTGTCTGATGGATTGGAGACGTCCCTAAAGACTTCTCATTTGACTGATGTTCTTTGGAGGCATCATTTCCATTATGGTTTGGACCTTCTCAAGATCAACCTCGATTCCCTTCTTTGAAATGATGTAGCCAAGTAGTTTACCAGATGTCACTCTAAATGCACACTTCTTTGGATTTAACCAGAATTTGAACTTTTCCATTTTGTCGAGTATAGGACCTAACTCTTGAATATGCGTTGATCTTTCATAGTCTTCACTAAGGTGTCATCAACATAATCTTCCATATTCTTATGCATCATATCATGAAAAATTATTGTAACTGCTCTTTGATAGGTTGCTCCTGCGTTCTTTAGCCCAAATGGCATGACGTTCCAGCAAAAGGTTCCCCATGCATAGGTGAAAGCTATCTTTTCTTGATCTCTAGGAGCTATTTTGATTTGATTATATCTGGAGAATCTGTCCATTAGTGAGTACATTTCATATATTAGAGCCCATGTTTCAACACTGGGTACTCTGGGATGTAGTGAGCCCATTCAGCTTGACCTTTTGTGTAGGTCTTAGTGTTTGAATTTCCCTTCCTTTATCCTTGTCATAGATCTAAACTGTTCTCTCTTTTCTAGTGTTAGGTCATGACTAGGAAAGCTAAGGGAGTTGGTCGTGTTGGTGGCTGCAATAGAGGCAGAGGTGGGGGACAGGGTCGAGGTTTAGACCGCCATAGTCCTTCACCACCACTCGATCATGTGAGTGTGGAGCAGGAATAGTCAGTATCGCATGTAGAAGCACATGTTCCCAAAATAGAAGAGCTAAGACAGATGTTTCAAGAGGTTCTAGCTAGGCTAGGCCCCAGGCCTAAAGGTGAGCAGCCCATCCATGCTCAGGTTGGGGAGTCGCATCAACATGTTTTAGAGGAGAGAGAGAGAGGTCTCCTAGGAGGAGGGAGGTCCCAATTGGCCATGACCCAGCTCCCTTGAGTCACATTAAGGACCTGATGAGAACCAATCCTCCCTTCTTCGATGGTCAAGGCACAGGTCTCGAGGTAGAGACTTGGCTAATTAGTTTAGATAGGTGTTTCGCTATGTTTCATTATAGTAGCAACACCAAAGCAAGATGTATGATCATGCATATTGATGATTTTGCTTCGATCTGGTGGAGGTTAGAGGAGGAGAAGATCAGTCTGAGTATCAACACCGTATCTTAGGAGATTTTCTTAGAGAGATTCAGGGCACGGTTTCTCTCACCATAGTGGACGCAAACTTGGGCAAATGAGTTCTACGCTTTACAGCAGCTTGGTATGTTAGTTGACCAGTTCGAGCATAGATTTTATGAGCTGAAACAGTATGTCGGGATTGGCAGTGATAAGGCTATGCTCGTGTAGCATTTCTTGAGAGGTCTTAATGACCATATCAGTGAAGGGGTTAGAGTTTTTGAACCAGCTTTAGTCGAGGTAGCCATGGCAAAAGCCAGATTGGTTGAGCAGAACCTCAGTCATGCACATGGTGGATAGTCAAGGGTATAGATAGGGAGTGTTCCTTTCAGTGGGAACAGAGTTTGAGGGAATCAGTCCAAGTCAGCTGCACCATTTAAGACTCCTCAGGCACCCGTTAAGGGTGGACAACATCAGCAGCAACAGTAGCCACAGAAACCCAAACAGTCTCAGGGCCAGCAGGGTGGCAACCCTCATCATAGAAGGAACAGGAACTGGCAGAGGAGCAGACAGGGTTTTCCAAGACAGTCCTCTCAGAGTGCATCTTAGGCCCCTAGCAGGGGAAGCTTTCAGCAGTCAAGTGGGCCGACTAGAGGTAGAGGAGCTTGTTTACTCTTGTGGGCACTTCGGCCATATAGTCGTGCAGTGTCCTCAGCGTTCCCACCAGATGGGAAGTCAAAGGCCAGCTGCATCAGAGCCTACAGTAGGGGATGCTAGTAGATCCCATAGAATGTTTGCAGTGGTGGATGACCGTCAGGCTGAGCATCAGGGGACAATTATTGAGGCCATAGGTGTGTTGTGTGGTATTCCTATCTCTATCCTTTTTGACTCTGGTGCTTCAGATTCCTTTATTTCTTCATCCATTGTGGAGTGGTGTGGACTCGCATCTACTAAGCAGGTGGATAGGTAGCAAGTAGAATTGGATATTGGGGTGCGTGTATTCATAGATGCCTTTGTTCCTAGTTGTGAGTTGGACCTAGGACCCTTTGTGACTTCTGTTGACCTTCAATTCATTCCTTTGGGATCTTATGGAGTAGTGTTGGGGATGGATTGGTTATCATCTCACAATGCTCATGTGGACTGTCATCAGAAGACAATAGAGTGTTTGGATGACCATGGCAGGAAAGTGGGGATCGTTGGAGTTCAGAGATTGATATCCTTATGTATGATTTCTACTATGCAACTTAAGCGGTGTATGCGTAGAGGATGTCAGCTTTTTGTAGTAACTCTTGAGGATATGGATGAGGGAGAGAGTTGAGAAATTGCTCTTGATGGTCACCCTATTCTTCGAGAGTATGCCGATGTGTTTCCATTGATCCTGGTACGCCTCTGAAGTGACACATAGACTTTCACATTGACTTGGTTCCTAGTGCAGAACCTATTTTGAGAGCTCCATATCAGATGACTACTCAAGAGTTGAGTGAGTTAAAGTTGCAGATGGAGGAATTGTTGGCCAAGGGATTCATTCATCCTAGTGTCTCTCCTTGGGGTGCGCGTGTTATCTTTATTAAGAAGAAGGATGGTTCTTTTCGGTTATGCATTGATTACCGACAGCTGAATAAGGTAACCATCTGGAATCGATATCCATTGCCTTGTATAGATGATCTTTTCAATCAAGTGAATGGAGCCAAGGTGTTCTCTAAGATTGATCTGAAATCTAGGTATCATCAGTTGTGCATTCATGATGTAGACATTCATAAGACAACGTTTCACACTCGTTATGGTCACTATGAGTTCACAGTAGTGCCATTTGGGTTGACAAACGCACCTTCAGTTTTCATGTGCCTCATGAATAGGGTTTTTCTCACCTACCTTGATCATTTTGTCCTTGTGTTCTTGGATGACATATTGATTTATTCTAGATCTATGGAAGAGCATGAGGGTCACTTACGATAGGTATTGCAGTGCTTGAGAGAGTCTCAACTTTATGCCAATTTGGCAAAGTGTGATTTCTTCCAGATTGAGGTGAACTATCTTTGTCATGTGGTTTCTGGAGAGGGTGTATCTATGGATCCTTCAAATATCCAAGCCATAGTGGATTGGCCAGCGCCGACCAATGTTTTAGAGGTTCAGAGTTTTATGGGTTTGGTCAGATATTACCATCACTTTGTTCAGGGTTTTTCCTAGATAGGTCACCTGATTACTTCTCTTCAAAGAAAAGGGAAGATGTTTGTTTGGTCAGAGCAGTGTGAGTCAGTGTATCATGCCTTTAAGGAACACCTTATCAGTGCTCCGATTTTGGCAGTCCTTGATCCATCTCGAGATTTTATGGTATGCACAAATGCCTCTTTAGAAGGTATAGGTGCAATACTTATGCAGGATGGATGTGTGGTTGCCTATGAGTCTCGCAAACTCAAGGACCATGAGTTGAACTATCCAGTTCATGATTTGGAGTTGGCAACTATAGTGCATGCGTTGGTTAGATGGTGTCACTTTTTGTTAGGGCATTAGTTTGAGCTGCATAGTGATCACCGTAGTTTGTAGTATATTTTCACACAGCCGAACTTGAATGCTCGACAGCGAAGGTGGATGGAATTCCTCTGCGAGTATGATTTTGAGGTTTTATATATTTAGGGGAAAGAGAACGTAGTGGTAGATGCTTTGAGTCGTAGGCGACAGGAAGTATCAACATTGTCCCTTGGAGTGGACTTGAGATAGAGAATTCTTAGAGTTCTTCCTCAGGATTCTTGGTATCGAGATGTTAGAACCATGTTGCAATCTGAAAGGCCTTTAGAGGGTAGATTTTCTGGTTATAGTCTTGAGGCAGATGGTCTTCTTCATCATCTTGGCCGGATCTATGTACCTCCTTTGGAGGGTCTTCACACTTTGATCGTGACTGAGGCCCATCATGCACCATATTCAGCACATCCAGGTGTCAAGAAGATGCACGTAGATCTTAGATAGATTTACCATTGGGCTAGCATGAAACGAGACATTGCTGATTTTGTGTCAAAGTGTTTGGAATGCCAGCAGGTGAAGGCGGAGCATCAACACTCGGCAAGGATTTTATAGCCTAATATAGTACCAGATTGGAAATGGGACATCATTTCCGTGGATTTCATTATTGGGTTGCCTGTCTCTTCATGTCGACATGATGCCATCATGGTCATTGCTGATAGGTTGACCAAGGTTGCTCATTTTGTTCCTATTCAAGCTTCCTATACGATGGCAGTGGTGGCTCGTGTCTTCTTGGAAGATGTAGTGAGATTGCATGGGATTCCAAGGCGGATCATTTCTGATAGAGATCCTATCTTTACCTCACCATTATGGACCTCACTTCAGCATGCTTTGGGGACTCAGTTGAACTTCAATTCAGCTTATCATCCAGAGACAGATGGTCAGATTGAGCGTGTGAATCAGGTTTTAGAGGACATGCTTCGCATGTATGTTATGGACCAGCAGTCGCGTTGGGAGGATTATATTTATCTAGTGGAGTTTTCTTATAACAATGGATATCATAGCTCCATAGGTATATCTCCCTTTCAGGCATTGTATGGTCGTCCTTGCCATACTCCTTTGAGTTGGGATCGGTTAGAGGACAGGGTGCTTATAGGATCGGATATTCTTCGAGAGATGGAGCAGCAGGTAGAGCGGATTCGTGAGCATTTGGTAGCTGCGTGGGATAGGCAGAAGAAGTATGCAGATGCTCATAGGGTAGATTGTCATTTTTTTGTTCATGACCGTGTGTTCTTGAGAGTGCATCCGCGGAAGAGTCCGATCCATTTTGGAAAGGGTTCTAAGTTGGCACCTCGTTTTGTTGGTCCTTTTGAGATCCTTGAGAGGATAGGACCTATTGCTTACCATCTTGCCTTTCCACCGAGTCTATCCCACATCCATGATGTCTTTCATGTTTCAGTTCTTTGACCTTATCACCTAGATGTGACTCATGTTCTTGATTGGAACTCCTTGCAGGTCGAGGATGGGCATGGAGCCAAGAATGTAGTACCCCTTCTTGATTGGACTTTTAGACTGATATTTTGTTGCAGTTTACTTTTCAGTTGATACATTACTGCTAAACATTATTCAGACATATTGCATATTATTTCATGCTTATCTGGATATGAGATGTATGAGTTATTTTTAGTATTTCAGTACTTGTGATTGTAGCATTTAGGGATTATTGCATTGTACTGACACTTTACTTTATCTATGTGATGTGTCATATATATGTTGCGTGTCTGCAATTGTATTGGATGCAAGGGGACAATTTTCCTTCACTCACTTTGGTGAGACAGGGAACGTCGTGATTCTCCTTCATCGGTGTGTGTGTCGTGTACTCTATATTTGTATACATGCATGTGTGATTCGATGATGCAGGATATTGCAGGTACAAGTATCGGGTAGGTACAGGGTATCGTCTCCACCTGGCTTCATAGGTCTGAGCATGCCTTATATGTCCGATGGGAGTGGAGGAGATAGTTGTTGACCCTAATTCTTACCCTCAATCTACTCTTATGAGTGTCGTTAGTCGGTCGTCCGTTCCTTTTGTTCAGCCTTCAAGTCTTCTTGTATTTATCGCGGTTTGCGTGCTATAGTGGGTTCGATTATTTATTTGAGTTTAAGTCACTATTTCATAGTTGGTATAAGTAATTTATGTGTTATTATGCCTTTGTGTTATGGAGTTAGCATATTGAGTTAATTTATTAGATTTAAATCAATAATTGCTTTATTTTGGAAAAGTAACTATATTTAAATCAAATAGAAAAATAAAATATATAAGGTTAATTCTATTGATTTTAGATTTAAAGAAAAACAAAAATAGAGTTAAAATTATTGATTTTTACTTTTGTTGAAAAAGTTAATTAAATTCCATTATGAAAGAAATGTATTGTCTTCAAAAAAAAAGAAATTCCCATTTACTTTTAAAGGAAAATAGAAAAAAAGTCAATTTTATTATTTAAATGTTTTGGGTGAGGAAAATATTTCAACCTAAAAGTTTAGGTTAAATTATTTTTCCTATTTATCCTTGTAAATATTTTTGGAAGAGGATGCTTGTTTTGGAGGAGAAACAAATTCTAGAAAATTGCTTGGAAGGAAGATTTTGGTTTTGGTATGGTAATCTGTTGAAGGAGAGGAGCTCACAAATTTCTTCTAGGAAGCTCCATAGGTCGGATGGCTTCTACTTTGTTGTTTTAAAAATATATGTTTCTTTCCCTTCTTCTAGATGTTGTTAAAAGTTGATTAAATGAGTCTTGTGTTATGGATTTTGTTTGCTATGAGGTTTATTGAAAAATCCCAATCAATTTTGTTATTATAATGCAACTTCAAACTCTCCCAAATCAATTTCATGAAAAGTTTTGGTGTAAAAATTCATTCTTCATTTTTTATTATGCAAAGGAATTTCATTTCCTGGTGATTGTAGTTTTTTTATTTTTGTGATTTTGGGTAGAGTCATGCTGGCAAAATTTTGCCTAGAAATCCCCCTCATGTCTTCAATTGTAAAAATAAAAATTCTTCCTGGTAATTTCCAAAATTGAGGAAATTTTTTTAGTTAAATTCTTCTTGTCCCATTCTTGTTTTGGCAAAAATTCCAATTGGGGGATGGCAATCATTTTATTTCCCAACCAATTTGAATTTGGGAATGTTTTGTCTCAAAGATTTTTCTTGCTGGTAAAATTTCATTACCAGTTATAAAATTTGATTTATCAATTTTGTTCAATGAAGGAAAAATTAATTAATTTGATGGTGTTTGATTTTACTCTGTTGTCTTAGAGTGGGGAGGAACGGAGAATTAAAATCTCTATATTTTAATTTTATTAAAATGAAAATTTTAAATAAATAAAAAAAAATGGAGGGGGAGGCGGAGCCTGCTACCCCACGGTAGCAGTGCTACCGTATGGTAGTGCCTGCTACCATAAGGTAGCAGTGCTACCGTAAGGTAGCACTTGCTACCTTCGGTAGCAACAAGGGCACCGTCCCTACTAAAACATGAACAACGCCCCCCCCCCAAAATGTAGGTTTGGTTTTTTTTTAATTTTTTTTTTTTTTTTAAATAATAATAATAATGTTTATTTAATAATAAATAATAATATTAATATATATATATATATATATATTAATATTAATATTAATATTATTTTGGCTATTTGTTTTATTTTTTTGTATTTTGAAAAAAATAAAAGTTATTGCAAATTTTGGGAATAAATGTGAATTTTGTTTAAATTAAATATTATATTTTTCTTTAATATATGTAATATAATATAATCATATAATAGTATATTCAATGAATATACATTTATATGGAAATTATAGTATATTATTATATATATACATGTTCGAATTGGAAAGTTAATATAGATTATGGTTATAGTCAATTTGGGTAAATTATAATTTAATCATAATCATATGATTTGGGGATTAAATTTTAAATGTGGGTTTAATTAACCTTATTAGACATGTGACTTCATTGTTTTCTTTATATTAATATAGATGTATTTTCTTTATTTTTGGAAAATCTTTATTGCAAGTATTTTATGCTTTTGACTGCTTTAAAGAAAGATTGCCTATTTAGGATCTTATGTTAATAGTAATTGCAGTCAAGTTTAAAATTCGTTGCAATTCTGGTGAGTTGTCATTTTGTCATATGATGTATATCGCTTAGTCATGTGTTATTGTTTAAACCCTGAGGATGTGAGCCATTGTGTGTTATGTTTCCAAATGGTCAATCCTGGGTCAGTGATTGTGTATCCTTCACTTGTGTTATGTCAGGATTAGAGATGGCTGTCAGTTTCACCATAGAGTTCTCATAGAGAGACCTTTCCTATTAGTGTCCTAGGAGAGAGAGAGAGTGGCTTTTAAGCAGGGGCCACACCCAAAGTGGTTGGCAGGATGGCCCCTCAAAAGTCAGTTAACAAGTGATAACCTAAAAATTGATTAGGGGGTGGGTAGTTATTAAATTAATTAAGATATTGTACCCCGCACACGGTTGAGTGCTTGTATAGGCTCAAGGTGTGTGGGAAGGCCTGGAATGGAAAACCTACCACCTTGTCTTCACGAAAGGTTGGTAGGGTCCGCATGATGCTTAGATGGAGCTGAGGGTTCAGGAGAGGTTACCAGGATAACCTAGGATGGGGGTCAGGACCTATGGAGACCTACCTTGGGTAACCATCTTAAGCCATGTGATGACACTCTCTCTTTAGGATCACTAGTGTTTTGTGAGTTGATTCACTTAAGTTCTGCGGAGTCATGTGTACTGTTGTTCTTGTCTTATTGCTTGCTTGAGGGTCTTCTACTATCTCCAAGTATGGTGGGGTGGTTCCATTATGGGATCACATGGTCGGGTGGTAGTGCCACTTCCCATTGGATATCTTTGTTCTTACCTTCTTGTGAGGATCGGCTTCGTTGGTGGTTCTTGGTTCGTGACTCTTGTATCAGCTCATGTTTGAGTTTATTGTACAGGTGTGACCATGTGGTCATTGCATTATTAAACTTTGTAACCTTGGCGTTGTAACCTATGTTGTTTATTTGTTCTATTGAAGCCATGTAATTTATGGAATGTTGTAACTTGAAGTTCAATGGGATGTATGTTATTTCAATTATCCTTCATCTTATGTATAAATGAATCATTGGAAGTATATATGTTGTAACTCTATAAACCTATCTATTTGAAATCAGTTTTTAAATTTGAGTTAATTAATCGTAATTGACTTTCCCTAATTTAGATGGATAATTGGATTAACATTGTGATGTAGTTTTAATTCAAAGTAATCTTGGTTGGTAACCCTTTAGGATGTCATGGTTAGACTTCCACTTGTGTTATTATACGTCCAATGTTATTATGAATGCACTTAAACTTTTTTTAAAAAAATATTTCACTCTTTAGTTTCCTTGTAGTGTTGCATTCCTTTAGGGTTTCTGGCGGGGCATTACATCATACCAAACAGTCATATCAACTATCATATCAATGTTTGGCAATAGAAAGTTGTCCTTTGGACAAGCTTTGTTAAGATCTCTGAAGTCAGTGCAAACTCTGATAGATTTGTCCACCTTTGACATAGGTACTATGTTTGAAATCCATTCGGCATAATCTATAGCTTTGATGAATCCAGCTTTGAGCAGTTTTTCTAGTTCAGCCTTGACTAATAGTTCTACATGCGGGTTCATCTTACAAAGTTTTTTCTTAACTAGTTTTACTCCTGGTGTGTTTGAAAGATAGTGCATCATAAGATTAGGATCCAAGCCTCGTATATCGGAGTACGTCCATGCAAAGTTTATTTTCTTTTCTGAGAATAGCTGAGTGAAATCCTTCAATTCTTCTACTGATAGTGATTGAGCTACATGAATGATGTGTGGTGTCTCTTGACTCCCAATGTTCACTGGCTGAGTTGGCTCGATCAATATGGAGGACCTTTCCTGGAAATGACTTGGCAGTATATCAAGTATCTCATCTTCAGGCACCTCAGAGAGGTTTTCACCTTTAGGTACGTCCTTTATTTTCTCTTTTTTAGATTCTGATACCGCCACAATGTGGTTTTTGCCATCAGATCTTTTATTTTTATTTTTCTTGTTTTTTTATTAAGATACCTGATATCCGGTTCAGTCATATTTTCACTCTGTTCACTGGTGTAAGAGTCTATAGGTTCCACTGCAGTGAGATAATAAACTAACGTATAGTCATTGGCAAAAGTAGATATATTCATGGGCTAGTTTTGTAAAGTATAGTCAATCAATTCGGGATGTACTAAGGATAAATTTTGGATAGGTTCAAGAGCATTCACGGTATTGTTATCACAGCGGCAGATCAAAAAGTTGAGTTCTAGAAGAATACCTTGCATAAGTGTCTCGAGACCAAGAAGAGGCAGATCATGATTATTAAAGTTCACGTTAATATTTAGTTGATCTAATCTGATAGACATACTTGTAACGTCGTTCACTATGCCAAACTGGATGCCATATCATGGTTTAACATGATAAGATCAGTAGACATATTTTCATTGTTTGTATCAGCTGATTCAGAATTTGAGGCTAAGTAGATATTGTCTTGAATAGGACTGTCATCAGAGTCATCAGGTGAAGTTTCCAAGTCTTCTTCAAGTGATTTAGTAAGTGTATGTATGGTATCAACACCAACATCTTTAATAGTGCAAGTTCCTTCATGTTGTGGTTCATTTGTCATTTGTATTTGACACACCTGTTGACATGATCTTCATGTTTCTGTGATTTGATGTCATCTACTCCATTCAACTTCCTCTGGACTGATAACTGGTTCTTGTTCTATAGCTTCCAACTCCTCTTGTGTAGTGCTATACCTGATTTGTTTTTTTTTAGGATAGGGGTATATAGATGAGAAGCTTTCTAGTATTCTTCCTTCTTTCAGTCCTTGTTCATAATTTGCTTGTCTCTTTTGTCTAATTTCCTATATTTTGTTCTCTAGTTTTATGTGCGTCAGCTCTTGAGTATCATCTATAACACTGCTAGACTCTTCTAGAGTTTCTATAGTGGATGTGTCTGAGATGTGGTCAAGACCCCATTCATACTCGTTTGAGTCAGTCTCTGAATCATCTACTTGCTGCCTACCAGTATATGTGACTGGAACTTATAGTGGTGCAAACAATTCTCTTATTCTAACTACTTCATCTCTTATATCCTAAGGGACCTCAACTTCCTGTATTATTGTAGCTGATACCATCAAAGCTTGAGCACTGACTATTTCTTCTTTCTTGACTGTTGATTCCTCTTTCTCTTTTCTACACTCTACTTTTGTTTTTTGAGTGTCTACTTTGTGTAATGTTGAAGGCGATATCCTTTTCTGCCACTTAGACTTAGAAACATGTTTTTGGTCTGATGTCTTTTTTGAATTGTATCCTAGTCCAGCCTTATCATTTGTGGATTTGGTTTGTAGCTGAATTGGTTTAGTAATACCTTCCTTTTGTTTTCCCAGAGGACCAGTACCTGGATATCCCATGCGTTGAATCATTTTGTAGCTAGGACCATATTGGTTTGAGGAAATCTCACAATGTCGTACCTCCTCATTTTGACTATCTTCCTTAAAGAGCCAGTTAAGAACAACATCCTCTTCTATTTCATCCTCCAAGGAGGTAGAGGACTGTACAAAGAGACCATCATATATGGTATTTGGAGTTGAAGTTTGTGTTCTCATAGCCTCTGATGGCTTGCCCAACTATTTTGGTGATGGAGGGAGAGAAACTAGTGCTATCTTGTAGCCATTCATGCCAGTATTTGTAATCTTCAATCTCTTTTCTAAGTCTTTCATCAGTGTTTTTGGATCTTCATTTGTAAAGGCTGCCCTATTATGAGGCACAAAAGTATCTGCACCTTTTTTCAATGCATTACAGATGACATTTGTATCAGCAGGAATATTGTCTTCAGCTCCGTTATAAGGAAACTTTAAGCATTGATGGTATGTTGATGGTACTGCCTTCATTTCAAGAATCCACGGCCTGCCCAATAATATTTTATATGACAAAGGAATATCAAGTACTTGGAAAAGGACATCTCTTTCTATCGGTCCCACTCTGATTGGTAATGATACCAAACCTTTGGAGGTCCTTTCTTCTTCATCTTAGGATTTTATTATTATTTTTTTGCCGGGATCAATGACATTTTCAGAGAATCCTAGTTGTGTAAGTAGACTGTAAGTATAGATATTCAACCCTGTGCCTCCATCTATCAAAACACATTTGACTTTGTGTTTGTGGATCATGGCTTCAATATGCAATGGCTGGTTATGTGGATGATTTAGTGAGTTGTCATCTTCTTCAAAGAAGGTCAGACAGTGAGGTGAAGTCAGATGACCCACCATAGACTAAAACCGATCAATGTCTAAATCTTTTGGAATGTTGGTGGTGAGCAATGCTTTGTCTAGGATCTCTTTGTGAGCAGATGAGAGTTTTAGCAATTCAAAGATTGAGATTTGAGAATTTGTCCTTTTTAATTGCTCAACAATGCTATATCCAGAAGATGATGATGAAGTTAACCTTTTAAATTTGTCCAAGGTTGATTATTTTTGTTTGTTTGACAAGGCTGGTGGGTTTGATATTGCTTGAGCCGGGTCGGAAGAACTAGCTCCTTGGATGGTGACTTTCTTTTGAGAACAGGTGAGAGATCTTGCATATCATGATTCATTTGGTTTATCTTGGACTATAATCACATTGCAATATTCCGAGTGGGAAGGCTCAATCATGTTGATAATGTTGTCCTAACTGGTATAAGTATAATCTACCTTGGCACATCCTTTGGTCTTTGAAGAATCACCTTGTTTGTAAATAGGCAAAGGGTCCTTAAATGCTTTATGATCTACATTGGTCGGATGATTCCCAACAACAACTTTACCAGCATGTATGAGATCTTGAATCTCATGTTTTAGCTTCATGCAGTTGTTTATGTTATGACCTTTATTCCAATGGAAGTTACAGTATTCATTTTCTCTCTACCATCATGGTTTGACATCTGGATCATATGGTCTGGAGTTATCTGGTAGTGTTATCAAGTTGTTTGCCAACAGAGTTTTGAAAGTGGATTCATATGATTCTTTGAGAGGAGTAAAATCACGCTTAGGTTTGGAAATCCAAGACTTTTCTTTGAACCATTCCTTTGTTTTCTTTGGCGGATTTTCTACTGCAGCCTCAGCAACTTTAAGTGCTTGTGTACCACTAGCCAAGTTGAATATTGTGGGCTTTGAGCTGGTTTTAACAGTGTCTACTGCTCCATCATTAACAACATTCTTGTTGTTGTCTTTTCCAAATTTCCAATACTTGTTCTTCTCTTTAGAGCTAGATCCTGGTTGTGTTTCTTTCCAAGGCGTGATATCCCCCTTCTTTATGAGCACATCTTCCATTCGAATGGCATTATCTACCATTTTATTAAATTATGGGTGTACTTGCATTTGTATGCTATATTTCAGTTTGGGGACCAAGTTATTGACAAATATATCCATTTTCTCAGAGTCTAGGATAGGTCATAGATACCTAGAGAACATCTTTCTCCAGCGTTGGAGGAAAGTAAGAAGAGGTTCCCATGTTTTTTGTTTAGTATTGCAAAGATCGATCATAGTCACAGGATGTCAAATGTTGTATGAGTATTGTTGTAAAAATAGTTGGATTAGTTCTTCAAACATTTTTATTCCTTTTGGTAGACTTGAGAACCATTCCATTGCTTGACCCCCTAAACTCCTCAGGAAAAGGTGCATGAGGTACCTTTGATCATGCATGAACTCCATACAGGCGGCACAAAACTCTCTGACATGATCCTGAGGATCTAAGGTACCATCATATTTGTCAAATTTTGGGATCTCCACTCATGAGGGAAATGAAGGCATGTATAGATTCTTGTCAAATGGAAAGGGACATATTGTTTCCAGAGAATATTGTTTTGGGGACTTGTCCTTATTTTTCAATTCTGTGACCTCCATTTGTAAGGCTTGTATTTGTTTGTGTACCATGAGTATAGGTGATTCTTTCTTTTTAGTAACGAGTGTCTAAACATCATATCCAGTAGGAAGTTTGGCACCTTGTTTTGCTAGTTCTGAGAAATAGTCTTCCTTCTCTCGGGTCATGATAGCTTTCATCATTTTTCTAAAGTCTTTGTCCTTTTGATAGTCATGAATTTCTTTTTCCAAGAGGTTCAGTGTCTTCATTAGTCTCACTTGATGATGAGGAATCATTATCATTTTCTGGAATGTTATTATCGTCCTTGTTTCCATCATTGTGTTCCATCTCATACATAGTGGGAGATTTAGGCTCATCAAAAATTGGTCCGCCTGATGACGACGGTACATCAGTGAATAGATCCCCTTCATAAAATGGATTGTCAATGTATGAAAAGGGTATTCCTTTGCCTTTGGCTTATTTCTTACGAAAACTCCTAGTTTGCGTAGGCATTTTTATGGATTAGTGTGACCTAAATTTGTTTGCGATGCAGAGGTCAAGAACAATTTCAGAACTAGTTGTTCTCTTTAGAGTATTATTTGGGAGAAACAACTGAGATTCGGTTTGGTTTTAGGAATGATCTATCCTGTATAAGACGTTTATCTAAGTTGATTCTAAGAGTAGTGTAAGATTCAGTCCAGCTTCAAGAATGATCTATATTGTATAAGACGTTATCTAAGTGACTAAAATCTGATAGGTAGTTGATTGAACTAGCTGAAAGATGATCGACCAAATCGTGCAACGCAAATGGCAGAGGTACACTATCTTGATCTGTTTATGCTTAGGATGATGATAACCAGTATTATGTTCACTGTAGACTATTTTTAGGCAAATTTAATTGTTCTGTTCTGACAAAACCAAAGACTCGTACGACAGGATTTTTTGAGTCGGACGACAATTTAGCAGCTATAGGATGACAAAAGTTCTATTTTGTAGGAGTTGCTAAAATACTCAGAGCAGTTATGTTTTGTACGACACAGGATACAGAGCTAGACAACAGATGAAAATGACTCATACGACACAGGATCAGGTCTAGGATGACAAATCAGAAGACTCGTGCGACATAGAATTGAGTGTAGCATGATAAATTATCAGACTCATACGACTATTCTCAGGACAAAAGCCTAGAAATTCTGAGTTTTTTTGATTGCTGAGTATGATAACTGAGTATGACCAATTCTGAGATGGACTGATTTTGGACCAGAATAGACTAGTTTTGAACAAAATTTTAACTTAGGATAGACAATTTTCTGACACAGATAGAGTTTTGACTTAGGATGGACTAATTTCTGACATGAACAAAGTTTCGACTTAGGATGGACTAGTTTCTAACACGGACAGAGTTTCGACTTAGGATGGACTAGTTTCTGACATGAACAGAGTTTCGACTTAGGATAGACTAGTTTCTGACACGAATAGTTTCGACTTAGGATGGATTAGTTTCTGACACAGACAAAGTTTTGACTTAGGATAGACTAGTTTTTGACATGGACAAAGTTTCTAATCACTAAGTTGGTTTCTTGTCTTCTCTAATTTTGGTATTTTAGTTTTTGTTTCAAGGATGAAAACACAAAAAACAAGTAGTATGTATAGTGACTCCAATCACAGCATGCAAACCCTAAGGAATTTGGTGAGGAAAGAAAACCTTTGCTTGTAGACTTAGGTACACACCCAATAGCTAATTAGAATATAGCCACCGAGTCTCATGCAATGGATTCTCAATGCCATATTATCCAACTCCAAACACTAATGGGGGCACGAAATGACAAGTATCTTGGAAGAGTTACTATCTCTCTTGCACAAAGATTATCTCCCTTTCAGAGGTGAACCGGGTAGCTTCTAATTTTAATTGGAACTAGTCAGGGATCCATTCAGCATGTCGAGGTATAAACTCAATTAAGAGGTCTCCCAACCTTGAAAACCAAGGTTTAATATACCCGAAGGTACAGAGGAGAGCTATTCCCGAGCACTGCCGTTGACTTGAATTTCATCAAATCACATTTATTTTATAGTGGGTTGGAGTACTTGGCGTTTAGTCATTCCCACTTAGGTCATTCCCCTCACACCGGCCATAATGGCTTTAAGAGTTTTTCAACCCCTTGGGAGGGCAGGCCTGCTAAAGATGTACAAATCTCAAACAAAGAAAAAGCCTCAAGGGTATGGATTTCTGATTGTCTTAGAAAAAGACAAGAGCATACTCTCCTACCTCTCAGAATCTTCTAAAAACACGAAAGACAGATTTGTTCTTTAACCAGATAGCAAGTTAGGTTCCTAAAAATGAATTTAAAGAATACATGATGTTTAGTCAATTCTTCTTAGGCAACCTGCAAAGACAACGAATCAGTAGTCATATTGTCTTTGTGTGATAAGCATATTCTTTGACAAGCGTTCTGCAAAAACTAATTAGGCTGTGAAAAATTCTGAGATAGACAGATAAACAGTCAGGGTCAGTCATCAGAATAATCAATAAAAATCATGAAATTTTGCCTCTTTTTTAACTTTTTTACCAAAAAATACAAAGTCGTACGACAGAATGAAAATTCATACGATACAGGATTCCAACTTGTACGACACAGGATTCCAGTTCATACGACACCTGCAGTTTGTCGTTTCAGCCTGTGGGAAATGTCGTACGAGATGTACGGACAAAAAATAAAAAAATCTGAAATCTGGAAAATAACAAAAAAATAAGCAGTCAGTCTTGGAGGCCAACAAATATAGTCTTCTGCCCCATGGTGGGCGCCAAAGATGTGTGTGTGGAAAAGGGTTTGTAGTTGTAAGCACAACACTTCAATTAAGTCATTACATGTATGGTTAGTAAATCAATAATCAATAAGTAATAAACCATAACAAAGTGACTAATTGCCTTCTAAAAGATGCGAGTATAAGATTGCTCTCAGATTTTTATAAGCAATACTAGTGACCAGACTACACCAAGATGAAGGATTTAATCTATATGATATTAACTATATGGATGCAAAATGGATGAATAATTCAAGCAATAATGAATTCAAGCAATATGGATTCAAGCAATATGGATGAGTAAAACTAAATATGGATGCAAATAATCTAAAAATCACAATGATCTTCAATGACTCTAGAGTGAAATTAGCGTGATAATAATCTCCAAGCGTGTTCTCAAAAATCTCTGGAGTGAATTGGAATGAGAGTTGAAGACTGAATTTATAGAGAATTACAAGAGAAAAGCTAAAAAAAAGCTCAATTTAGGATTAATTGAAAATAATTGAGAAATCAGGTTTAGTTAACCTCGAGATAGATTCCAATTATAGTTTAATTGAAATGCATTCAAATTAGAAGTTCAAGTTGCATTATAAATAAGGTTTAATTAATTCCATGCATTTGTGATAAAAATAGATAATTCCATGCATATATTTGATTTATTCAAGAAAAAGATCTTTTCAATGCAACTGAACTTCTTTTTCTGAAAAGCTTTGAGTTCCAATTTTAGAGAATAATTCAATTAATTGGCTTTATGATTTCAAGTTCTAAATTTAGAAAAAGAAATAATATCTCAAGTTTGATTTCTCTTTCAATTCAATTCTTTTTGTTTAATTTTAATTCAACTCTTGCTTTGTAATTAATTCCTCTTTTGTAATAAATCAACGCCTTTTGCATGATTAAATGGCAATTTTATTAATTAATTAAATATGCAAGGATATTTAATAAATTAAATAAGATAATTGATCAAATGATATTCTTGGAAATGATTCAATCAATTAAATAAATATTTAATTAATATTGAGTAATTGATTTGCCATGTGATATTTGATGATTAAAGAATTAATAATGTTCTCAAGATTGATTTAATTGCCTTTGGTTAGGACCTTGGTGATGTTGTCGATATTAGGGGCCCATTGTTTAGATGACCATTTTTAGGGTATTACACTTCCAAGCCAATGTGAGCAGGTATTTTACTCAAAGGTTCCACATAAACTAGGTTGGTAATTTTTTGTTAGACATGATCCAAGAGGAAGGCCGATAAAGTATAATGTGATGGAAGAAGAAGATATCAAAGAAGTAGAAGATGGTATAGATGATGATCACGATCGACAGTTACTCAATGATGATGATGAAGAAGAAGCTGATGATGATGGTGATGGTGATGGTGATGGTGATGGTGGTGGTGGTGGTGGTGGTGGTGGTGGTGGTGATGATGGTGGTGGTGGTGGTGGTGGTGGTGGTGATGATGATGATGATGATGATGATGATGATGATGATGATGATGATGATGATGGTGGTGGTGGTGGTGATGATTATCATGATGGTCATGACTATGAATGAAATGTATGAGGTATGTGATTAGTATATTATCTATTTAATATTGATTTCTTGATAGAAATTTATTTGACTTATATGGTTACATAATTAATTCATTATGTTTTGAATTCTAATGCCATTACATAATTAATTCATGATGCACCTTTTAATGTTTTTAATTCATGTTCCATGACCTCTAGCAGGTCCTTATAGTAGAACTATGCCACCCCGAGGAGATGGAGATAGGGAGAGTGACTATTTATGTGACATTTTTTAAACTTTGTGTTTATTTATGGAGTTCGGATTGTTTATTAGCTATGTGATGGATGTTGATTTAAAATACATATGTGATGGATTACATGTTTATGATGATACATGTGACATTTTTTCAACTTTTTGTTTATTTATAGAATGTGGATTGTTTATTACCTATGTGATGGATGGTGATTTATGATACATATGTGATGGATTACATGTTTATGATGACACATATGTGATGCTAATTATGATGCTCAATTACATATATGATGATACATCATGTGATGCTTATGATACATATGTATTTATTATTTATCAACTTACAAATGTAATGCTTATGATACTTAATTGATGGTGTTGATTTGATGTATAGTCCATGTGTAATGTTGTCACCCTTGGTGGGAAAAGGTCATTGACTATAGACATCATCAACCCTTTAGTTCAGGATCCTGCATAGTCTACATAAAGTAAAGGTAAGGAATTAAAAAAATTACAATGATTATGATGACAACATATTTTTTTTATTTAATACTCTTTTTGTCTACAAGGTTCATGTTGTTCATGTTGTGTACTATGTAATTTTTAGTTAACATAAGATAATTGAATTACATGTGTAGGAACCTGAACCCTTTTGATGAGGATCCTGCATATTCTTATGGATCGATAGGTATAAGTCAATACACCCTATAGAAATAGTTTATTTTTTAAAAATTACTTGGAAAACAAACTTCCTCAGTTTTTCAAACCTCGACATTAGCAGCAAATCTAATACAGTTATCAACACTTGAGGCCCAAGTTGGACTTATTCAAATTTTAATCTCAACATCAACTTTAGAGTCAACTTCTTCATCAACATTACCCTCATTTGCAAAATATCTCTCTCATTACCAACTAACTCTCTCATTTGATGGAGTGCAGGTACCGCCAAATAGGTATTTGTCAAATTTGTCTTCCTCGAGTGAGGGAAATGCAGGAATAGAAAATGAAAGTGAGACTTGTAGTAGATCTACAATAGGGAGATCAAGTAGAGGTCAAAATATTAGAAGAAAATTCAATAAACGCATGAAATTGTTCCTTGCTCAAGGGGGGTCATGTTCTTATGATGATGAGACCAAATGTGATATTGAGGTGCCCTTGAGGTACAAACATCTACAGAAACAATGGGTACTCAAGGAACTTCCTCTAATAAACACTGATTTTTGTGTTAACGATAGGATATATCGCATAGCACCTTCATCGTTACATGGTTTGGGCCTATTTTGCATGGATGACATAAAGGTCTATTACAACAAAGTTGTTGAATTGATGGAGTTTTCCAGACCTTGTTACAATTGCAATAATTGGATGCAGATTGTTCGATATAAAAAAATATGCGTAGGTATGCACTGTCAGCAAATTATATACAATAGAAAGATAATGATCAAAGTAAACGAGTGGCTATATACATTGATAGAAGGCCAAAAGCAACAGGGAATATTGCAGGTTTTATAAATAGTATGCCACCTGGGTCAACCAATAAACAACCCAATTGCATATTTGAGGTGGGCGAGGGAAATCATGTATTCAAATGTGTGATAAAATCAATAAGTGCAAGGGAAGAGCTGCTAATTGATTACAATTTGAATCGTATAGATACAAACAAAGTTACTATCATGGGGGTGGTACATACTATATACCATTTAAATTAACCAACCTCTAATTAATGACTCCAATATACCATTTTATTATGAAGTTTTTTTGCTAAGTCTATTGGTTTAATTTCGCTAACATTTTTTATATTTTTTCTTTGTCACAGGGCGACATGGATCCATCACATAGCACAAATAGGGATGTAGGTCACGACACATCTATCAAGCAAGTAAACCTCATTATAACTATACAAATTAGATAGAAGCAAATTGTTACATTATTATTTTCTTTTTTTTAATGTTTTAGACTAATTTTATAATTATTAATGATATTCTTGTCACAGATGGATGTTCGGGGAAAGGGAAAGGGAGCTACAGTACCTGAGAACCTCTCTAGGGATGTGGATTCAACAGGATTAAGAGATGATGACCCTGGAAATTCCACAAACCCTATGAAATTGATAAAAAAATGTCTATTAGAAAAATTAGTAGAGAAATTGTTGCTTTGGCATCCATGGAGCCTCAGACTGATGAGATATGACAGATGGTGCAAAAATTAATTCAAACAACAGAAAACTTGCAAGTAGTAATGAAAGCTTTAATTATAACAAAAGTTAAATAATGGTTTATATTTTATACTCTTTTATGTCATTAACTAAAATGTGTATGTGTTTTTTATACAACAATTTATGCATCCTCATGAAACTGGTGGTCATGATCAGGGTGTTGCAGGTAGTTCGGGTGATGACGGTTTTTTTGGCTTATCACTTGCTTGGCTTATCACTTTGAGTACCCAAAATACATCATACTTGATACTGTCAATGTTCATAACAAAGGTTCATCCTTGTTTACAATTCTTGCACTTTTCATATATTTAATGTTTTATATATTTAATGTATTATTCTTCAGGTGTTGTCAATGTTCCTGTGCAAATGTCATTGGCGCCTCATCAGAGGTTAGCCCCACCTATATTTCCGACTACAATGTCGGTAATGTGCAACATGCAGACATCCTCTATTGCATGTCATATTGGCCCACCCACTGTTGGTAGATCCCTCTTTTTCTCTATCTTATGTTATGTGTTTATTTCTCTTCAAGCATTCTTTCTTGGGGACATTTCATAGTGGATTCATTTTCTGCAGCAAGAGATGCACATGAGGATGCGCCAGAGGCAACTACTACTAATAACATACCATCATTTCCTAGATCTTCTTGTGTTGGTAGTACCAGAACATTGCAGGCCACATTGGTGGTGAGAGACAAAGAAATGATTCCCTTAAAGATACAGAAGGTTCCAGGTACTTTAAAATTATTATTATATATAATCTAATTGTAATTTACTTTCTGATCACTCGTTTTGGACTAATGATCTCATGAATTTTTGCAAGAAATGACATTTTTTATAAAAATCTTAATGACATTGCATTGCAGTTTGGGCTCACCATACGTAAAAGGTGGAACATCATATGTGAACTAACCCTAATCCACTATTTTAATTTCATGTCATTGCTAGAATAGTTTTCCTTTGATCCATTTCTTGAACTATAATACATGTAGCTTCTGTTCATTTTTTAATCTAATAGGTTTGTTTTTCATTTAAAAGGTGGAATGACCAAGAAAAAAGGTTAAAAGATGAATTGACAAACCATATGGTTGAGTGGTTTGGAAATGACACCTTTGATAAAACCAAGCTCCTTGAAAAAGCTGGCACATATCTAAAGTAAGTGAGGGACCAATACTAGACCCATTTAGGGAAGAACGTAAAGTATGAGTGTCCCCCCATGATTCTAGAGAGGAAGTGGAAGGACCTGATTTTGGATGCCAAGGAGAGAATTGAAATGAAGAAAGGAAATACACCACATACGCTAAAAGAAGGTATGGGATACTATTAAGAATGTAATTATGTACTAATTAATTATTTTTTATAATTATATAATCTAACATATTTCAAACTTTTCATAGATTGAGTGACGTGTCAAAGGCAACCAAGGCAAGACAAGAAAAGCATGAGCAACACAAACTCGGCTCTGGTGGTTATATTAAAAATTCTACATGAATTGTAAGTATCTGTAAATGAAATATCGCATCAAAATATTTATAAATTGCAAACGATTTTTATTTTTATCAAAAAATGCAAGAAAAATTCACAATACCAAGAAAAAATGCAGGGCTCTGAATTCAATTGAGCGTCCACGGAAGATGACAAGAGAATTGCCTACCAACAAGGCTATATAGTCGTGGCTGATTGGCTATGAGAATTGAGTGGACAAACACAATATTATGGTGCATCCGTCACATAGGTAAATAAGCTAAATGAAAATTGTTTCAAATTGAATACTTTACCTGCAATAATCTAATTGATGTTGAGTTCCAACATAAAGTGACTATATTTGTTTTAAATAAGCAAGCAATGATAACAATGTGCATGACATTGGAATGCAGCCTGCTAATCGTGAAACACCACCTGCACATGAAGGTTCGGATGTGCATCCCTGTAGTGGAGGTATTCATTTGCTATTCAAATTTATTTATCTAGTTATTAATACAATTAAAAATCTTAATTTATAATTAGAGTAGTAATTAATGTAACCTTCTTTGTTAATGCAGAAGACCCCCCTTTGCTTTGGTGTCCTCGTCTTCAGTATAGGACTAGGCATACATCAAGATCATGAGCAGAGGGAAGAACAACTAAAGAGTGGGGAAATGATGAAGAAAACGATGTTCCAATTAGTCTTTTCATAGCTTCAAAGAAAAAACAAAAAAAGAAATCATTGTAATCTACTTTATTTGATAATGTGATTTTTTTGTGTTAATGAATGTAATTATGTGCTAATGAATGGTTATGAATGATATGTGTTTGTTACCACGTCATTTATTCCTCATGCCAAGAGTCGGTCATCTTTTCCTTTTTATGTTGGAGTCCTAGTTCATGCCATATTACCTTGGTTCAAGTCTTTAATGCGTCCTCAAATCCTTTTTCTAGTCATTTAAGTCAGGTTCAGACAATTGATTGAACTCCTTGAACACGTCGAACCATTCTAAACTAGGTTCAACAGGTTAATTTAGGTTCAATAGGTTCCAAGGTGTTCAAAAAAAGTTTTTTTTTTTGTACTAACATTTTCTCTAAGTGTTTTGCAGCAGCTCTTCCAAAAAGTTTTTCCTGTTCGGTGATATAACATCTGTGTTGAATTTATTGAACTGAGTTCAAAGGGTTCAAATATGTTCAATGTGTTCGACACAGCAAGTGGTCAACAGTTTGATGCGATGTACATCTTGAACTACTTGAACACTCAAGAAGTAGGTTCAAGATGTTCATCTGGGTTCAATGTTGGTGGGTCCCGTGGTTTCCAATGTTTTGGGAAGTGCATTCATTGCTAAATATGGAGAGGCAGAACCATATCTTAAAGTGATGTCATTCTTTGGCTTTTTCGAAGTAAGTGAATGTTTTGGGAACTGATAGTTTCTTAAAGCACGCTGCCATGCATTCAATGCATGAGTGTGAAGGTCTAATCTATCAACTTGCCACGTCCAGACCGAAATTGTGAAATCATTGCATTTAATGTCTCTGTATCATTACCTTCCTCAATAAGGTATGAAAATCATATGCGTTCTGCATTTGTCACTTGCTGCTGGACTTTTGTTTATGTTATCCTTGGATAGGAGTCTTTCTTGCTGCTAGCCGTCGTCCGATTATACAACTGTGAAGGTGAGTTTTTCTTATTTTCTCTAGTGTTTTCCCTTGCATTTTCTCTCATACAGAAGGTTTCACTACAATCAAAGTTAGGTTTCTTGTTTTGAAGTTATGAAGTCCACTCTGCATTTGTTTGGAAACGTCTTTAGCTTGGCATCCACAGAAGCCATAGTTAGTGATACTGATCTGGAAGGAGAGAACCTTGAAAATTTGAAAGAAAGGGTGTTCAAGGGTATTGATAAGTCTTTTTGTATAGAGATTTTGAGTAGTGGACTTTTAGAAGCCGCAGCCTTTCCTCCAACAATTCCTTGTCCAGAGTTGGTTCGGGAGTCTATTGCTAGATATGACCTAGTATCTGAAACTATTAAGAGAGATAATGGCGAAACCCTTCTTGCCATTAACCGTGAGGTGATTGCTTTAGTTTTCAAGATACCAGATTACCAATTTTCTAATTTCTCTCCTACCCAATCAATCAGTGAGTTCAATGCAGATAGAGTCGGACACCGAAATAATGTGGCAAAATTCTGGTTGAAGGTCCCACAGAGAGGTGGTTCTAGGTTACCTAAAAATCCTAAAAAGAACCACATGTTGCCACATATCCATGATGTGATGCTTCTGTTGCATCGAGCTAGAGGTTCCACCAAAGCTTATAGCTTTGATGATTGGATTTATTGCTATGTGCAATTAGTTTTGGAAGGAAAACAATATTTGGATTGGGCAAAGTTAATTGCTGATTCCATGAGAGAGCAGTTGAGTCTAGCCAAGCAGTTTCAACAAAACTTCTTCATGTCCTCATATCTCTTGTATTGTCTAGCTTGTGTTAAAGAGTTAATGGGTATACCAAAGCAGCCCACTGAGGAAGATGTTTCGGTGTATGAGTTCTATCCTATGCTGCAAAAAGACAATGCCCTACAAGATTTCAGAAGGATACACAATGCATTCCTAGGTGATATGTGTCATGAACTAAAGGGTACAAAGGATAAATGGATTTCATATGATGCACAGACCTTGATTAAGAAGTTCTACAGTTTTTACATCCAGTTCCCATGCTTTTTCTATATACGGGTAGGAGGCTTTGAAGAGGAACCCTTCAAGCTCCCCCACTTCTGTTCTGATTGTTTTGTTCTAGTAGAAGTATGCAGGCAACTGACCTCTGTGATCAAGAAGGCACAGCCTAAGGACAATTGGGAAGGTCATTTTCCAATACAATTGGGAGTGTTGTCTTGTAATTCAATGTCAGATGCACTAAGTATACGAGCAGACCTTAGGAATTTTTAATTTCTCTCTGTATTCTGAAAGGAAGGGGTTTGACAATAAGGGATTTTCTCGAAGCCTTGGCTTAATGCCTTATCTTCCCATGCCACAGTTAGAAGACTTCTGGGAAGATTGTACAGATGAACTTGAAGTTTTCAAAAGGGAAAGCATGAGATTGGTGCTAGAACAGGTTGTCTCTTTGCAAATAAAGTTAGACATTAAAGGGCTTGAAGAGGATTATCTTGAATTGTTTGAACTAGGATATTTAGCCCATGCAGAGACTGAAATGCTCCCAATTAATTGGGATGAGGAGGAAAATGATGACATACAATTGAGGACCGAACGAGTTCTAGAAAGAACCGTGGCGTGGGTGGCTAAAAAGAAAGCAATAAAGTCAAGCACCAAGTCCCTTTTTGCAAGAAATAATAAGGATCCTCTATCTTCACCAAAATATCCTTCTAACAGAGCTCATGTTCGTGCAGGTAGGGATACCAAGTCATCTCAGCCTAGACGCAGGTCTAGCCCAACTCTGGATTTCAATACCCCTTGGCATACTCGATCACATAGAGTCGCCCAAAGGAAGATGGACCAGGTCAAGGATATGGGAGTAAAAGATGTCGTGCTTGAGGCTCAGATTTTTGAAATTGAAGATTTGGATGGTGAAGTTGCTTCTTCTCTAGACTCCCAAATAGTGACTGTGGCAATGATACCACCACCAAAAATGATTGAAGGAACTTCTCATTCCGTTGTGACCCCTAAATGGTTAACAACCTCAGTGAACAAGAAAAGGAGTTTTCTTCCTGTGACCATTCCGATTTAGGAAATGTTTGCTAAGTACTCCAAGAAGAATCCAAAGCCGAAAAGGTTCAAGACCACCGCTCACCTAAACAATGATGAAGAAACTAGAAAATGGAAGGCCGAAATTGCCTCATACAAGCCGAAAGATGAAAACAGAGAGGCTAGTCCTGATGATTTTGAGATCACAAAAGTAGAGTTGGGAAAAATGAGCAGAGATACAGATAACCATTTTTTCCAAGTGTCAGCAAAGAAAATGCTTACCCGCTCAAAGAAGGATGGACGGGAGAAAAGAGAACTTAAAAGACACATAAGTGTTTTGGCTCAAGTCATCGATAGTATCGGTTGCCTTGGAGCAATTCCAATATCCCATGCCACTGAGAATTTCAACCCAACTTCTCCGGAAAACAAGAAGTTGATGAACCAAGTTCAATGGGCTAAGAGCATCACTGAAGCGGTTGAGAAGTGGATTGAACAAATAATCAAAGATGGTGAAAAGTACATTACCGATTCTCAAAAATTGTGTGATGAAGTACAGAGCTTGATTTCTAAAATCCAAAACTAGCTTGTACCGTGGGAGAAAGAAGAGCACAAATGGAAAAATGTCCTGCCTCTGTTTGCCAAAATCAAAGAATATGGGACTACCACGTTTCTGACAGAACATTCAATTAAGTTGGTGGCCGATGAATGCCAACTTTGCATGCTAAAGAAAACTATCATGTGGCGAGTGCTTACCTTTCAGTCAGTGATCACGGATGCAAGAACCTCTATCTATGAACTCCAAGATTCGCAAAGTAGTATAGTCAAGGATAATAAAGTGGTTAATCCTGATCATGACTGGGAGTTAGGAATCTGTGGGTCAAGCACATAGGAAGCAATCAAATCTTTCTGGTTGAACATGGAGAAGATCAGAGTCAAGAGTAGCTTCACGCCCGAGGATATAACCAAGGTGGCTAGGATCAAATCTATTGTTTTCATTGGGAATGATTAGCTGCCGAAACACTCAGAGAAGATGGTGCAACATAAGTGGAATAAAGAGGTGGCAAAGGAAAAACTCAATGCAATGAAAGTCCCGAGCCAATCCATGGTTCAAGAACTCACAACTACTCATGATGCTTGCGAAGATGGAAAAGATGACAATGATGGAATATGACATAATGCATCAATTTAGGACTAGTTTCCTTTATTTTTAAAACTTTTTTCATCTAGTTATGCAAAAACTTTGGGACATCTGTCCCAAAATACTTTTCGTTGGTTTCGTAACTATTTTATCAAGGAGAGGTCGAGTTTTCAGGGAGACCTCCCCCGTTTAGACTATAAATTAAGTAAAACAAATGGTAGAAGGGTGAGATTTTGGTAACTAATTTTGTGAACTTCGACTGAAGTTTTTGTTTTGGGTATTTTCTGTTCTTAATCAAAGGAAGAATCAGATGATTGGGATCTGTTTTGGAAAAAGATTGGCAGATGTATTTTTGTGCCTTTGTTGCATAAGGATATATATATGAAATCTGATCATATTGTTTTTGGGGAGAAGAAAGATCTGTGTATTTTGAATCCAAATAGATAACATGTCTTTGCATATGTTCATCCGTTCAAGTAACAGTAATTGATCATTTCATTGTAGTATTTCATTATTCCTCTAATGTTCTTTCCTTTGAATGTGTTTTTTACTCTAGAAAAGATTCATGATTGAGGGCAGATGTATTTTTCTTGAATCTATTCATCTTTTATTAGTTTAGGTGGAAGAAGTATATTGAACTTTGTTTTAGTTGCTGTAGTTACATGCTTTGAAAATTAAGGAAATAGCTTTCATTGTTTATGAGACATGAGAAAAGTTGCAGCCTTTCATCCAAGAATGAAATAGGCGGCCTTATAGGCTTTCTAGTTAAAATCTTTCTTTTTGATATAAATAAAAATAAAACACATTTCATGAAAAACCAAGATAGGGAGCTGTACCTATGCAAAAATTCAGAGGGAAGTGATTTGAACAACACTTACCCAACTGTTCAGTGAATCGTTTGTTCTTAGAATAAGGTAACATAGTTTAAGATTAATCATTTAAAAACAAAGAGCAAATTTTTTCACTAACAGATTTTTGGCGACTCTGTTGGAGAGAGAAACAAAGAGAAAACCAATTTTTTAGTACACCGGTATGCTGTGGACGTAACAAAAGTGAACTCAAATTGGCAAAATTTCTCTGAGTTTAGGAAGACTGTTGAGATTGAGTCTTGTTTGATGTAGTTTAGTTTTCCTACGAGTAATCACCCTGGATTCTTGTCCATATACTAGAGCACAAAGAAGAGAAGGACTGGTTGATAACTGCTTTGAAGAATTGCAAAATCTATCATTTACCCCAAGTTTTACTCCTAGAAGGAAGGCCAAAAGCAGACCTTCATCTCCTGTCAGAGTTACCCCTATATCTTCTTCTTCCCCTTGGCAAGCACTAACACTTACTGGAATTCAAGCCCCTCCTCTTGTCACCATTCATCCAATGTTCATTATGGCTCAACCCTGGGGTGCGGCTATTGGACCTCTTGTTCTCACAGCCCATAATCCACTACCAAAAGGAGCAAAGGATGTTTTACCCAAATATAAAGGTGATGGGAAAGTTTCAGTTGAAGAGCATTTGAATTCTTTTAATGTAGAAACTGGAATCTTAGCAGTCCAATATGAGGACGTGGTTGTTAGGCTTTTTGTCTAAACTCTCACCGAAGGGGCAGCAGAATGGTTTAGCCATCTGCAAGTAGGATCCATAACTGACTGGAAAATGATGAAAACCGCTTTTGAAAAAAGATTCCAAAGTGCTGATGATGAACACATGTTACCGGCTCAACTCACACAGATGAAGAAGAAAAATCATGAGCCGATGAGGGATTATGTAGCAAGATATAATAAGATTATTCACAAAATTTCTCAAGCCAAGAGACCAACTGCAGATAATCAGTGATGTTTCTTCGTAAATTCCATGCCACCTCATGTAGGATTTCACCTTAGAAGAAGTAGGCCGGCAGACCCAGACACTGCACAAAATTAGGCTATACAACTTGAAGATGATCTGATAATAGCTGGCAAATGGAGGAAAGATGTACAAACTTCTCAGGGACAATCTCAGGCTTCTACGTCATCTACCGATCCAGTTGTTCAGCGGCTTGTCAATGATATGATTGCTTTAAAGAGGCAGATACCTAAGCCTAGAAACTCTTATCCACAACCTTATCAAGATATAAGTAGGAGAACTTCAAATCAATATAACTATGGACGACTGTTGCAACTTCCTGCAATTCCACAAAGATTACAGATAGAGGCACCTCTTGACCAAGGTGTCATGTGTTCATTTCATCTTACCACTGATCATGATGGGGTTTCATGTCCTGATATGATAAGACATGTTCAGATGCAAAACACAAAGGATGAATTAGGAGAGTTCACTGAAGCAGAAAGAATTCAAGAGGTACCTAGTGACTCTAGAACATTCTACCTCAAATATGAGTCAGATTCAGAAAAAGGTAGTAACATTTTGGTGACTCTTGAAGGTTCTTCATGTGCGATTCTAACAAGGAATCAACAAACCTCCTAGCCTTCCTCCTTTGTGAATCCTTCTGGAAGCAATTTCAAAGGCAAAGGTCTCCCAAGTAATAGTTTTTCAAAGATTCCTGAGGTCAAGATTTTGCAAAGGAACCATGAAGATCATAAGAGCTCTTCCTCTTCTTCCTCCTTTGATATCATCGAATTCTGTAAGGCCTCTACCGTTCAACTTCCTACTACTGAGTATTTAAAGCTTAACCCAAAAGAGTTAGATAAACTGGTCAAATATGTTAAAGGAGATTCCTTTTCGGAGTCCCAAGTACATGGATGTATGGAAAATAGTGATTTAGTTGTTGCAGAAGGGTCTTCATCTATCCCCTGCTCATTAGCTAATCTAGCAGGTCCCTATGCTTTTCATGATACAAAGTCTGGGCATGACGTTGAGATTTCAAAACCTGAACCTTTCTATATTTCCCTTCTCCTGAATGGCCAGAAGTTAAGTAATTGCATAATTGATTCAGGGGCTTCAGACAATATAATGCCTTCTCCTGTGGCTAAATCTCTAGGTTTGACCCTCACTAAAACGTTTGGGAGATTTTTTTCAATGGATGGAAAATAGGTTCCTCTTATTGGTCAGGTAAAGGATGTCTAGGCAGTGCTGGCAGCGTGCCCAAACAAAAGAGTAAGATTAACTATACTGGTTGTTGATATTCCGGTGAGTTACGGAATGCTTTTGAGTAGGACATTTTGCAAAGATCTCGGAGGTGAAATCAAAATGGACTGGTTTGAAGCCATCATTCCCCTTGGAAATCAAAAAATTAAGCTTGAACCTGAGCCCAAGAATAAGTATACTGTATTTCCCTCAGATAATCCCAAAGCCCAAATTTTGTTTCAGGAATGTGAGTTTGGAAACTATCTTGTCCTTGCACCTGGTGAAAAGAAAACAAATGAGGCAGTTGATGAACTTGACGGGCTATGGTAGATGGAGTTTGATGGAAGCTGCACTAACTCTGGTTCAGGGGCAGAGGTGGTTTTGCTGTCACCAACTGGTAATATTTTTCCCTTTTCTTTCAAGTTGGATTTTAAGAACACTAATAATACTGCTGAATATGAGGCACTATTATTGGGTTTAAGTGAGGCTAAATGTAGAGGAATTAAGTTGCTTAAAGTCAAAGGTGATGTAGAGTTAATCATTAGGCAGGTGAGGAATGTCTATACGGTTAAGAATGACAGGTTGAGGCATTATAGGAATAGAGTTTGGGATGAGTTAGAATTCATTGATGCCTTCTCGATTGAAGCGATTCCGAGGGAGCAAAATAGTAGAGCAGATTCATTGGCCATGTCAGCCTCACTTTTATTACCACATCCGGATTTTAAAGATAACTCATATAGGATTGAAATGATCTATAGGCCCAGTGTTCCCGATAATGTAGATCATTGGCAGATTTTTGATGCGGATGCATAGATCAAAGATTTCCTAGAATGTAGTCAATCATTTTCTCAGTCATATTTTGAAGGCTCTGAGAATGTTTGCAAAGAGTTCAGTCCAGACCTAGAGGTAGATCCTACCAATAGCTTTATTCAACTCAAAGGTAACAAAATTTTGAAGGGGTTAGTGACACTGGAGAGATTTTTCACTAGAGATTATGCATTCATAGGTAACAAAGTTCCCAAGGATGACGGGAAAGGAAATTGTGAGAAAATAAATTTGGGAGATGAAGCTAATCCAAAAGAAGTGACAATTGGCAGGTGTTGTTCTGTGGAGGAAAAGAGAGCACTTGGTACACTGCTTAAGGAATACATTGATGTTTTTGCCTAGTCTTATGACGACCTGAAGGAGTTTAGAAATGGATAGTTTCAACATCAGATTCCGTTGAAGCCAGGCACCTCTCCTTTTAGGCAAAAATTGAGGAATTTTAACACCATTATAGCGGATGCAATTTCTAAGGAAGTTGAAAAAAAGCTTAAAGCCTGAATCATATATCCAATCCACCATTCCACCTAGGTAGCTAACATTGTGCCCGTAAGAAAGAAAAATGGGGAAATTCGTATCTGTGTTGATTTTTGAAATTTGAATCAAGCGAGCCTAAAGGACAACTATGCTTTACCAAATATGGATCACATTTTGCAGACAGTGTCCAGGTCAGAGATGATGTCGATGTTGGATGGTTTTTCTGGTTACAACTAGATTACTGTAGCAGAGCATGAACAACACAAGACAGTGTTCATCACTCCATGGGGAACATTTGCATACAACCGCATGCCTTTTGGTTTAATAAATGTCGGAGCCACTTTTCAAAGGGCTATGGATTCCTCTTTCAAGGATTTCTGAGACAGAATAATTGTAGTTTATCTAGATGACCTCACGGTGTTTTAAAAAAAAAAGGACAGATCATTTTTGAGATTTGAGTGCAGTATTGCAGCGTTGTCGTGAGCACGGGATTTCTTTGAATCCTAAGAAATCAGTTTTTTGTGTCACGGAGGGCAAATTGTTAGGACACATTGTCTCAAAAGAGGGAGTCAAGATTGATCCTGAGAAAGTTAATTCAATTCAACGTCTCAGTTTACCCTCAAGCCGAACTGGAGTAAGATCGTTCTTTGGTCAAGTGAATTTCTTAAGAAGATTTGTTCTAGAATTTGCTAAGACCACCAAACACATTGTCGGCTTACTAAGTGAGAAACATCCTTTCAAGTGGACCGAAGAGGCCAGAAATGCTTTTGAAAGAATTAAGGGATTGGTTGCAAATGCGCCCACTCTTGTTAATCCAAATTTCAAAAAGGATTTCATTTTGTATTGTTATGCATCAGACCATACTATGTCTGGGATTCTGTTATAGTTGGATGAAAATGGGGTTGAATTGCCCATAGCGTTTATGAGTACTCCGCTCAAGAAGAATGAGTTTAATTATTCACCTATGGAGAAGCATGCATATGTTGTTGTAAAAGCCGTGAAACAGTTTCGATACTATATCCTGCATTCTCACTTTGTAGTTTTTGTCCCAAATTCAGCCGTAAAGAGCATTTTGACTCAGTAGGAGGTTGGACTAAATAAGAGAGCAACTTGGGTGACAAAAATCTAGGAGTATGACTTGGACATTCGCCCTACGAAGACAATTAAAGGACAGGGCTTATGCAGGTTGATAGCGGAAAATGAGGTGGAAATTGAAGCGGAGTTACCATTAACTCTTTTTGTTGGGTTGCAGGATACTTGGTTCTCTGATGTGGCCTACTATTTAACTTATGGTAGCGGGCCAAATCATCTGTCGGCTAAAGAACAAAGGAATTTAAAATTAAAAGCTGCAAAGTATGTAATTTGGTAGGATGTTTTATACAAAAAGGGTTTAGATGGAACATATCTAAGGTGTGTAGATAAACCTCAACACCAAAAGATCCTGGAAGCCTATCATGGAGAGGTTTGTGGGGGACACTTCTCATCATCTATTACTGCTTTCAAAATTCTGAGAAGTTATTTTTATTGGCCCGACATGTTTCGGGATGCCTATATTCATGTGAAAGAATGTGAGAAATGTCAATTGTTTTCTGGAGAACTACATTTGGCAGCTCTGCCTCTAAGGCCTGTAGTGATAGAGGAACCTTTCAAGTAGTGGGGCATTGATTTCATAGGCCCAATAAACCCTCATTCCAGTGCGGGTCACATGTATATTTTGATAGCAACTGACTACTTTACTAAGTGGGTAGAGGTCATTCCCACCAAAAAGGCGAACTCAGAGACTGTGTGTAGTTTTCTTAAGGATTACATCCTAGTTCATTTTGGGGTACCCCAGAAAGTTGTGACAGATAATGCATCATATTTCTCCTCCGAAGAGTTGACTTTGTTTTGCTACGATCATCAGATTTCCCTCTCATATTCTTCTGATTATTTCTGTAGACGTCTAAAAATGATCAATGCTTGCGGAATCATACTTTAACATTTGCGCATTGCCTTATTTTAGGGTTTTTGCGTCGCATTAACATTTCTCCTATGATTCGCACTTGGTTTTTATCATTTGCGAGCATCGAGTCCTTCTTTTGCATTCCTCATTTTTCTCGCTTTCAAATTTGGTCTTGTCGATAAAAATATTTGTCATGATTTTGGTCAATCTTATCCTATCGCATCTATGTGCGTATTCATTTGTCATCATTTTGGACATCGTCAATCCTAATTAGGGTTTTGTCCTATTATCAATCTTGTCATCATGCAATCAATTTGTCATCAATCTTGTCATCTTGTGATCTATTTTGTCATCGATCCTTGTCTTCTTTTCAATTTTGTCATTTTGCGATTGATTTGTCATCGATCATCGTCTTTCTCAATTTGGATCAATTAGTCATTGTCCCTCGTCAATTGGCACATTTATCAATCACATCATTTATCAGCATTGGTCTTTTATCAAGTCAGAATCATGATCAAAATCGAATCGATATCAATTATCCTTTGTCAAGACCTAATTGTCATTCTTGCATTTTCTAATTCATCTTTTAGGGTTTCATGATTTTATTCATTTAACCCTGTTTGAAATTTTCCCCTCTAGGATTAATAAATTATTTATTTATCCTAAGTCTTCATGTCACAATTAAATGTTTATTTAATTGGCTAACAAATTATTCCTCTTTTTGTGAATTAATTAATAAATGACAAATTATTAATTGATTTGCCTAATTTCTTCTAATTCCTAATTTCTTAATTTTTCATCAATTTCTAATTCCTAATTTCCTAATTTCTATTTTTCAATTCTCTCCTATTTTCCTCCTAATTTCATGGGAACGACATTTCAATTTGTCATAATTTGTCATAATTGACAATCAATCAATTTTGACATAGAAATTTGTCATAATTTTGTCATAATTATCAATCAATTAATTTTGCATAGCAACCTTGTCAATTTGTCATAATTTGTCAATCAATCAATCTCGCATAGAAAGTGCAAATTTGTCATAATTTGTCATAATTGACATTCTTGATTTGCAATTTCCATTTGAATCTCTTCATGCTAATTTGATCTTTTCTCCAATTTGTCTATAAATTGGATGATTTTCTTCAATCAAGGTCCCTGATCCCCAATGAATCACTTTTTCGAATCCCTACCTGGTCGAATCAATCACGCTTCGAGTATTCTTGCGCTACAATCTTGTCTACTTGCTTTCACATCATGCTTATGCACTAGTAGGTGAGATCTACAAACAAATCTATTTGAAGGAGAAAGAAGGACAATGGAGCCACATGAAGGAGACATCCAAGTTTGCAATGGTTTGCGTTTGAATTGATGTCTTGTTTTCATGTCTTTATTGAGTGTTTTTAGGATTGATCATTGCATTTGAGCTTTCATGATTGAGCTAGGCCAAATTTCCATATTGCTTTGATGATTTCCACATTTCCTATCTACATTAATTGGTGAACCCAACGTGAACTAACCCCCTAATCATTCTTTTGAGTGCTTTTGAGTTGATGTGCAGGTTAAAAACCCAAGAAATAGGGTAATGCAGGGTTTTCTGAGAACTTCTGCGCCTGTGTCAAGCATTCTGCACCTGTGTGAGACAATTTGTGCCTATTTCAAGCAATCTACGCCTATGTCAAGGACAATCTGCACCTGTGTCAAGCATTTTGTGCCTGTGTCAAGCATTCTGCGCCTGTGTAGGGCCAGAAACAGAGGTAAAAGGCAGTGTTTTTCACTTGCAAATTGTTTTCCTTTGCATTCTGTTTCTGCTTTTTTTTGGTTTTTGGGTACTGATTCTCTATGCAGCACCTTGGTATATACATGGAAAAGACAATAAATGAAACTACTAACATGTTTTATGCAGGTTCGATAGTCAAAGACTAAACATATCAAACTTCTAACTTGGTGGTTTTGCAGGTTGCCTTATACTCCAACTAAACTGGGTGTTTGTAATTCATATGTAGGCACTTAGTATGATTTCTAAATAGGATGGAATGAATGTATGTTTTCTTTGATTGTTGAGTTTTGACATTGGAGTAGGAGAGTATGCTCTCTCATCCTTCTTAGGGTGATCAGAAATCCAGATCTTTGATACCATGCTCATGTTTTTTATTGTGTGTCACCTTTAGAGGGCCTGCCTTCCCGACCATTTGCTTTTGCAAGCAAGTGACAATCATGAGAAGGGAATGACCCAAAGTGAGTATGGCTAGAATACCTTGGCATTCTAACTCACTATAAACAAATACCTAATGGGCGAAATCTTTGAAGGAAGGGTTACGTGGGAATTGCAGTTACTTGGGAAGTGATGACCCTTGAACTCTTTCTCATATCAACATCTAAGTAGGACCTTACGGTCTAAATCGTGCTTGCGTGACTACATTTGTTTGGTATCTTTGTGGGCTTAATGTCTCAATCACGCTTGCGTGACACCAAGGAGTAAAGCTTAACAGAAATCCTTACTAAACACCTTGTATTTAGAGGCCAAAAATCCTTCTAGTTGCTTGAGAAGGACAAGTTCGAATACTTGGAAGAGATACTAAGTTCACCATGGGGAGATTTCCATGGGGACTGATGCGTGGCTGCCCTAAGAAGTGAGTGCCATGGAGGGGAGCCCATGGGGTCAAGCATCTATGTATTCTCCTTGAATCTCATAATGAGTCTACCTCTCAAGTACCTAATGTCCTTGCCTACCATAAGAAATGTGTGAATGAGCATGATTGTCTTGAGTCTAAGTTAAAATATCTTGTCTTCTTTACTTGTCAAAAGTTGAATTGTGTCTCATTTCAAAAACAAGATAAATTGATTCAAAACAAGGTTAAACACAAGAGTACATTCATTCAACAAAGTTAAAAACACCTTCAAACATGGTTGTCAAACATTTTTCAAAATCTTGTCTCAACATTCATGTCACTTAGATTTAGGTTCATCCTAGGTTTGCATTTTACAAATTCATTGTCAATTACCAAGGTTAAGTTTCACCTAGGTCATACTCCTTTGCATATCAATAAGGGTCATCCATTTTGCATGTGTCCTCTTGCATTAGAGTAATACCATTGTCATACATTTGCATTTGCATACCCTAGGTCTCTTCATCAAGCTTAGGTCATTATCATATCATATTAGGGTCCTTTGCATATAGTGTCAAAACTAGGTTTTGTCATACTTGAGTAATCCAAATCTTTGATAAACCCTAAGTCATTGTTAGGAAGTCTAGACCTTATCAAACTTTTGTCTTTTTGTCATCATTGTCATTTAGTCAAACCTAGCTTAGTATCCAAGCATATTAGGGGAGACATTGTCATTTTGTCCTTTTGTCACTTGGTCCTTTTGTCCTTTGAGGTCTAGACATCCTTTCAATTTCCTAAGGGTCTCATTCTTAGAATTGCATTCACGAGTTTGTCAGAATCTTGAAAAACAACCAAAAACATAGGTTGCATTCTTGCCATAGATTGCATTTTCGTCTATTTTAGTTTGCATTTAGTTGCATATCATACATCATCCTTTAAAAATTCCATTTGCATAGTGACATGTCTACTGAAACAAGGTTCCAAGCACCAATGATGCAACAAAGTTTGACGTATCAACCGACAATGCAATCGAATTTTAATCCAAGGCAATCACAATTCTATCCAACCTAACAACAAAGCAACATTGATCAAACTTTTTATGATGAAACAAGTCTCCAAATACACAAACTAGAGGAGAAACTAGCTCAAGAAAATGAGATTTTGGAACAAAGAGTGAAAAACATTGAGAATAATAGATCACAAATGTCCAAAATGTTTCAAAAATTTCCAGTTCAAAATCCAAAGATTGAGCCAATTGATGTAAGATCTCTTCTTGAACGATCAGACATACCAGCTCTCCTCTCCCAAATATAGATGATGAAACAATTTCAAGAAAGGAGACAACATCAATTTCAACATTATGTGCCTCCACAACAAGAACAAGAAGGTGTTTACTATCAATCAAATTTTCAACCATCACAACCAATTGTTCAACAGTTCGAACATTTCTAACAGACACAACCAATGGTTCAACCAATTGTTCAACATATACAACCAATACAACCAATGGTCCAATTTCAACAATATGTCCAACCAACTATACAATGTCAACAAATAGTTCAACCAATGGGGGAATATCAACAAGTTCAATCAACATATCAATGTCAACAACCACAACCAAACATTCAAAAACAAAGGTTGCAGCACACACCAAGCCAAGTTTTGAACATGTCAAACCAATTTGATCAACATCTAGTTCAAAATCAAAACATGACATCAGACCAGAACCAAATTCTTTCCAAACAAGTTCAAATTCCAGATACAACCATGTCAAAACCTCGAAAGAAAGGTGGCTTTATTGCAAGGCTCTTAAGGAACCTACCAAGTGAGTTCTTTGAGGAAGATCAAAATAATACACTTATGTCTAGCAATGCCTCATCCCCCCATAAACAAATTGACTCTCTAGTGGCATCTATCCCTACACCTTTAGAAGTTTCCCAAGAACCTTCCATATTGTCCCCATCAAACAATACACCCAAGGATGAAATTATCCAAGAGCTATCCATAATTGATTGCCAAGGTAATCCAATTCATGATGCACATCCTTGTCATGTTTCAGAAATACAAGACCCAATGCCACCATGCACTTTATTGCCATTACCTATTTTAGAGGACCCCATTCGAAGTCCTTCTTCATCATGTTCAAGCATTGATTCCTTGCCAGAATCCATCACAAATGTTCAAAGTGCATTTCCTTCATGCTAAAACATTGATTCCTTGTCAGAATCCTCCATGCATATCCAAAGTCCAACCCCATGTCAAGAGGATAATTTAGAGCACGTAGAAACATGTCTTGAAATAGATCAAGATCAAGATCTTGAAACCTTATCATCCCATCCAATTGTTGACCACGACCCCATGTTCCTAGACACTCATGATGATTCCCCTATTCTTGTCCATCCTATCTAAAGTCCTATTGACACTCCATTTCCTAAGAAAGATCAAGATATCCCAGTCCATCCAATCCCAAATTATCCCCTTCCATTTCATGAAAAAAATGTCCTTTCAAATCCCATTGACATTCCACTTCCTAAGAAAGATCAAGATATCCCTTCCATCCTTTCCGATGATCCCATTAAAAGTCAAGAGCAAAGCACCTTTAAAGAGGATTCCAATGATCTTCCTCCTTGTCAAGATCAAATTATTCCTTTAAATCCTCCACAAGATCCTCTTGTTCCTCCATCTCCTTGTCTTAATCCTCCATATACACTCCAAGATCACATTTCTTTTGATGATCCCATTATTTCTCCCATTCCATCTCTTGAAGAGCCTGTCATTGAACCATGTCCACTACAAAATCCTAGTCCCTCTCATGATCCTAATCCCCTTCATGATTCTAACATGTCAGTGCAAGATGTTCATGAACCCTTGACATGCATAATGGGTTCTTCCACTTTGGTGCAATCCGATCCACTTCAAGATCTCATTATTTCTCTCATATCATATCCACCTCATAATGGACTCGTATCTTCTTCCCAAAGAAAAGAGTATCCTACAAGTCAGGATATTCATAAAGGCAAAGGAGTAGATCTCCATAAGCAAGAATCCCTTCATGTTAAAGAAGATCTTAAGGGTCATGTCTACACAACTCACTCTCAAGATGTTGGTATCCCTCCATCAAAATCCAAACATATCCCTTCCCCTGCATACCTTCCATCCATCTTAGGTCCTTATATCCTTTTGTCCTCTATGCAAGGTCAGCAAAGGCACACATCCTTGAGTAAATTTCATCAATCCAAAAGAAGTCCATTTCATTCATATCCATCCATGCATTCCTTTCCCCCTCCAAGCAATTTGGATGCCAAGTATAAAAGTCATAAGTCTAGAAATCCATATGTATTCAAGGATCAACATGTCCAATCTAATCAACATGTCAAAGCAAAGAAAAATATGATCCAAACAGAAAAAGAAATATCCAAAAGGCCATAGAGGCCCACTAAGCAAAATAAAGCAAAGTTAAAATCTATATGGGTTCCTAAATCCCTTGTGCAAGCAATGCACTCCAAGGAACCACAAAAGCATGAAAAATAAAAAACCATGTGGATCCCTAAGCGGCTCCTTGAAGCACAAAAGCCTAAAGAAACATCCAACTTGGCATCGAAAATTTCTATTCCTCCATCCAAACCTCTCAAATTTGTTCCTCCATCACCTTCTTCATCCATTTTGGGCCCTTATGTCCCAAAATCCCAAGCTATTCCTCCATCCAAATCTCACAATCTGAAATCCATTTTTCCTCCATCAGTCCATCACCCCTCAAGGTCTGTGCCAATGTTGATCTTTCCTTCATTTCCATCCACTGAAGCCCAATTCTTCCAATACCCTATCCATTATCCAATGCATATTTTCCATCCTTCGATCCCTTTGATCCAATCCTTTGCATAAATCCTTGCCTTAATTTCATCTCATTTTCCATGTCCTTATCCTACCAACACCTTTGAGCATACTTTTAAAGGTCATGGTCCATTTTTTTCAAGGCTACTATCCAAAAAAAAAAAAGACGCTTGAGTCCTTCTTCCATCCCCTATCATGTGTCCATCTTCTCTTGAAAAAGTCAAAATACAAAAAAAAAAAAAAAGACAAAAGAAAAAAAAAAAGTAAAGCAAAAAAATAATTCATCCACTGGTGAAAACCTGGCAAACAAGCACCCTGGGCAAGTATCGTGATGAGAACCTGGCAAATAGGCATCATGCGTAATCTATGAACTTCTTGCACACCACACTTGGGGACAGGTTTTATCCTATCATATCCTTTTGTCCTTCATTGTTCTGTTATCCTATCGAACCCCTATCATTACCCTTCATATCCTATTGTCCCTCATGTCCAGTTTCCCTTTCCACCTTTGATCTTGACAAGGCTGATGATCTTCATGAGCATCATGCATCTTGTTTGCAGCTTTTAGTCCATCATAGCTTTTGGTCTTCATCCATTTGCTTATTACAACCTTTCATCCATATTCCTTGTCTTATTGCAACTTTCTGCCACTATCCCGTATCCTATCCCGACCTTCAATCCATGTCCCTTATCCATTCTTGGTCCTACTTATCCTATCCATATCTTATCACTATCCATACACTCTTTTTTTCATTCCTTGATCTTGATCTGACATAAGGATGCAAAATTTAAACATGGTTTCAAAAACCTCTTGACATGTCCCTCATGCCATGTCATTGCTTTACATTGTCATATCCAGTCTCTTGTCCCATCATGCAATAGCCCTTGAAAATTGCATCCATATTGTCTCCATGATAAAAGGCCTTTGTCTTCCCTCTATCCACCATTATTTCAAAAAGCCTATTTATTCACCTGTCATATTCCTTGCCTTGCTAGACACTGGGGGCAAAATCCAAAAAAATCAAATAATGTCCTGAAATAATCCAAAAAAATTGAAAAATGTCCTGAAATAATTCAAAAAAATTGAAAAATGTCCTGAAATAATCCAAAACAAAATCATATAATGTCCTGAAAAAATCCCTAAAAATCATATAATGTCTTGAAAAAATCCCTAAACATCAAATAAAGTCCTAAAAAAATGAACACAAAAAAAATTGTAAATCTCGAAAAGCAAAACAAAAAATATCCCCTTTGTGCATAAGACAAATCACTGAGCATCCCTCCAACGACACGTAATCACACACTATGCTTTAATGAAATCATGCATAAATAGATGAACTTTTTCAATCAAACCAGACATTCAAACTGATCCCAATTGTCTTCTCAATCGAACATCAACATTAATATCGTTCGTCCTTGGCACACTATCATGGGCCTTATACAGGGTGTGGTATGCTCAAAACCAGACTGTGTCCTATCTTAGACAAGGGACCGCATGTCCTGAAACCAGATAGCATGATTGTCCTATCAACACTTTCAACTTTTGACAATGAAGATCAAGATGTTTGTTTGACTTGTTGGAATTAGCGAGTCTTATCATTTATTGATTTATTTTCGATCATGTTCCTATGTTGCTCGATGATGTCACTGAGTGATTTAGAGTGACCGGGATGGTTCATGATCCCTTTTGTTTTTTGTTGTGTTTGTTGTTTGTGGAATGTTTGTCACAAACTGGGGCAACTATATCATTGGGTGTTTGTGATAAGTACGTTCGCTTTGTGAACGCCGCACATACCTCGACCCTTGATGTATGCACCCTAGGATGATTCACTCATTCCTTGTGTGCGATGTGTCTGTCTTACGCAAAGGGATTGCATTATCGCTCTGGCCTTCATTGCCATGTTGCGCCGCATCCATTTTTCCATATCAAATAAAGGTTCTCACCTACTTCTGTGCATTGGTGAAAGCAAGTTTTTCTTCATCTCTACCTGTCCTCTGTCTAATTTCTTCTTACTAACATTTCTTCCGTCAGTCTTGGCAGTCCGTTTGATCCTATCATTTTCTATCATTCTTATCGATCAATTGGCCTCTTTTCTGCATGTTTCCGGCCAATTCCTCGAGGGGGCATGCGTATGTCATTGTCAGTTGTCTGGGGCATTTTCATTATTGTTCTTTGAAACAACGCTTAAAATTGCATTGTCTCAAAGAGGGGCAAAATGTAGACGTCTAAAAATGGTCAATGCTTGCGGAATCATACTTTAACATTTGCGCATTACCTTATTTTAGGGTTTTTGCATCGCATTAACATTTCTCCTATGATTCGCACTTGGTTTTTATCATTTGCGAGCATTGAGTCCTTCTTCTGCATTCCTCATTTTTCTCGCTTTCGAATTTGGTCTTATCGATAACAATATTTGTCATGATTTTGGTCAATCTTATCCTGTCACATCTATGTGCGTATTCATTTGTCATCATTTTGGACATCGTCAATCCTAATTAGGGTTTTGTCCTATTATCAATCTTGTCATCATGCGATCAATTTGTCATCAATCTTGTCGTCTTGTGATCTATTTTGTCATCGATCCTTGTCTTCTTGTCAATTTTGTCATTTTGCAATCGATTTGTCATCGATCGTCATCTTTCTCAATTTGGATCAATTAGTCATTGTCCCTCGTCAATTGGCACATTTATCAATCACATCATTTATCAGCATTGGTCTTTTATCAAGTCAGAATCATGATCAAAATCGAATCGATATCAATTATCCTTTGTCAAGACCTAATTGTCATTCTTGCATTTTCTAATTCATCTTTTAGGGTTTCATGATTTTATTCATTTAACCCTGTTTGACATTTTCCCCTCTAGGATTAATAAATTATTTATTTATCCTAAGTCTTCGTGTCACAATTAAATGTTTATTTAATTGGCTAACTAATTATTCCTCTTTTTGTGAATTAATTAATAAATGACAAATTATTAATTGATTTACCTAATTTCTTCTAATTCCTAATTTCCTAATTTTTCATCAATTTCTAATTCCTAATTTCCTAATTTCTATTTTTCAATTCTCTCCTATTTTCCTCCTAATTTCATGGGAATGACATTTCAATTTGTCATAATTTGTCATAATTGACAATCAATCAATTTTGACATAGAAATTTGTCATAATTTTGTCATAATTATCAATCAATTAATTTTGCATAGCAACCTTGTCAATTTGTCATAATTTGTCAATCAATCAATCTCGCATAGAAAGTGCAAATTTGTCATAATTTGTCATAATTGACATTCTTGATTTGCAATTTCCATTTGAATCTCTTCATGCTAATTTGATCTTTTCTCCAATTTGTCTATAAATTGGATTATTTTCTTCAATCAAGGTCCCTAATCCCCAATGAATCACTTTTTTGAATCCCTACCTGGTCGAATCAATCACGCTTCGAGTATTCTTGTGCTACAATCTTGTCTACTTGCTTTCACATCATGCTTATCCACTAGTAGGTGAGATCCACAAACAAATCTATTTGAAGGAGAAAGAAGGACAATGGAGCCACATGAAGGAGACATCCAAGTTTGTAATGGTTTGCGTTTGAATTGATGTCTTGTTTTCATGTCTTTATTGAGTGTTTTTAGGATTGATCATTGCATTTGAGCTTTCATGATTGAGCTAGGCCAAATTCCCATATTCCCATTCTGAACTAGGATCAACAAGTTCCAAGGTGTTCAGAAAAAGTTTTTTTTTTTGTACTAACATTTTCTCTAAGTGTTTTGTAGCGGCTCTTCCAAAAATTTTTTCATGTTCGGTGATATAACATCTGTGTTGAACTTATTGAACTGAGTTCAAAGGGTTCAAATATGTTCAATGTGTTCGACACAGCAAGTGGTCAATAGTTTGATGCGATGTACATCTTGAACTACTTGAACACTCAAGAAGTAGTTTCAAGATGTTCATCTGGGTTCAATGTTGATGGGTCCCGTGGTTTCTAATGTTTTGGGAAGTGCATTCATTGCTAAATATGGAGAGGCAGAACCATATCTTAAAGTGATGTCATTCTTTGGCTTTTTCGAAGTAAGTGAATGTTTCAGGAACTGGCAGTTTCTTAAAGCACGCCGCCATGCATTCAATGCATGCGTGCGAAGGTCTAATCTATCAACTTGCCACGTCCAGACCGAAATTGTGAAATCATTGCATTTAATGTCTCTGTATCATTACCTTCCTCAATAAGGTATGAAAATCATATGCATTCTGCATTTGTCACTTGCTGCTAGACTTTTGTTTATGTTATCCTTAGATAGGAGTCTTTCTTGCTGCTAGCCGTCGTTCGATTATACAACTGTGAAGGTGAGTTTTTCCTTATTTTCTCCAGTGTTTTCCCTTGCATTTTCTCTCATATAGAAGGTTTCACTGCAATCAAAGTTAGGTTTCTTGTTTTGAAGTTATGAAGTCCACTCTGCATTTGTTTGGAAATGTCTTTAGCTTGGCATCCACAGAAGCCATTGTTAGTGATACTGACCTGGAAGGAGAGAACCTTGAAAATTTGAAAGAAAGGGTGTTCAAGGGTATTGATAAGTCTTTTTGTATAGAGATTTTGAGTAGTGGACTTTTAGAAGCCGCAGCCTTTCCTCCAACAATTCCTTGTCCAGAGTTGGTTCGGGAGTCTATTGCTAGATATGACCTAGTATCTGAAACTATTAAGAGAGATAATGGCGAAACCCTTCTTGCCATTAACCGTGAGGTGATTGCTTCAGTTTTCAAGATACCGGATTACCAATTTTCTAATTTCTCTCCTACCCAGTCAATCAGTGAGTTCAATGCAAATAGAGCTGGACACCAAAATAATGCTGCAAAATTCTGGTTGAAGGACCCATAGAGAGGTGGTTCTAGGTTACCTAAAAATCCTAAAAAGAACCACATGTTGCCACATATCCATGATGTGATGCTTCTGTTGCATCGAGCTAGAGGTTCCACCGAAGCTTATAGCTTTGATGATTGGATTTATTGCTATTTCCAATTAGTTCTGGAAGGAAAACAATATTTGGATTGGGCAGAGTTAATTGTTGATTCCATGAGAGAGCAGTTGAGTCTAGCCAAGCAGTTTCAACAAAACTTCTTCATGTCCTCATATCTCTTGTATTGTCTAGCTTGTGTTAAAGAGTTAACGGGTATACCAAAGCAGCCCACTGAGGAAGATGTTTCAGTGTATGAGTTCTATCATATGCTGCAAAAAGACAATGCCCTACAAGATTTTAGAAGGATACACAATGCATTCGTGGGTGATATGTGTCATGAACTAGAGGGTACGAAGGCTAAATGGATTTCAAATGATGCACAGACCTTGATTAAGAAGTTTGGGAGTTTTTACATCTAGTTCCCATGGTTTTGCTATATATGGGTAGGAGGCTTTGAAGAGGAACCCTTCAAGCTCCCCCACTTCTGTTTTGATTGTTTTGTTCTAGTAGAAGTATGCAGGCAACTGACCTCTGTGATCAAGAAGCACAGCCTAAGGACAAGTGGGAAGGTCATTTTCCAATACAATTGGGAGTGTTGTCTTGTAATTCAATGTCTGATGCACTAAGTATAGGAGTAGACCTTAGGAATTTTAATTTCTCTCTGTATTCTGAAAGGAAGGGGTTTGACAATAAGGGATTTTCTCGGAGCCTTGGCTTAATGCCTTATCTTCCCATGCCATAGTTAGAAGACTTTTGGGAAGATTGTATAGATGAACTTTAAGTTTTCAAAAGGGAAAGCATGAGATTGGTGCTAGAACAGGTTGTCTCTTTGCAAATAAAGTTAGACATTAAAAGGCTTGAAGAGGATTATCTTGAATTGTTTGAACCAGGATATTTACCCCATGCAGAGACTGAAATGCTCCCAATTAATTGGGATGAGGAGAAAAATGATGACATACAATTGAGGACCAAATGAGTTCTAGAAAGAACCATGGCATGGGTGGCTAAAAAGAAAGCAATAAAGTCAGGCACCACGTCCCTTTCTGCAAGAAATAATAAGGATTGTCTATCTTCACCAAAACGTCCTTCTAACAGTGCTCTTGTTCATGCAGGTAGGGATACCAAGTCATCTTAGCCTAGACGCAGGTCTAGCCCAACTCTGGATTTCAGTACCCCTCAGCATACTCGATCACGTAGTGTCGCCCAAAGGAAGATGGACCAGGTCAAGGATATGGGAGTAAAAGATGTCGTGCTTGAGGCTCAGATTTTTGAAATTGAAGATTTGGATGGTGAAGTTGCTTCTACTCTAGACTCCCAAACAGTGACTGTGGCAATGACGCCACCACCAAAAATGATTGAAGGAAATTCTCATTCCGCTACAACCCCTAAATGGTTAACAACCTCAGTGAACAAGAAAAGGAGTTTTCTTCCTGTGACCATTCCGATTCAGGAAATGGTTGCTAAGTACTCTGAGAAGAATCCAAAGCCGAAAAGGTTCAAGACCACCACTCACCTAAACAATGACGAAGAAACTAGAAAATGGATGGCCGAAATTGCCTCATACAAGCCAAAAGATGAAAATAGAGAGGCTGGTCCTGATGATTTTGAGATCACAAAAGTAGAGTTGGGAAAAATGAGCAGAGATACAGATAACCATTTTTTCCAAGTGTCAGCAAAGAAAATGCTTACCCGCTCAGAGAAGGATGGACGGCAGAAAAGAGAACTTAAAAGACACATAAGTGTTTTGGCTCAGTTCATCGATAGTATTGGTTGCCTTGGAGCAATTCCAATATCCCATGCCACTGAGAATTTTGACCCAACTTCTCCGGAAAATAGGAAGTTGATGAACCAAGTTTAACGGGCTAAGAGCATCGCTGAAGTGGTTGAGAAGTGGATTGAACAAATAATCAAAGATGGTGAAAAGTACATTACCGACTCTCAAAAATTGTGTGATGAAGTACAAAGCTTGATTTCTAAAATCCAAAACCAGCTTGTACCATGGGAGAAAGAAGAGCACAAATGGCAAAATGTCCTGCCTCTGTTTGCCAAAATCAAAGAATATGGGACTACCAGGTTTCTGACAGAACATTCAATTAGGTTGGTGGCCGATGAATGCCAACTTTTTGTGCTGAATGAAACTATCATGTGGTGAGTGCTTACCTTTCAGTCAATGATCACGGATGTAAGAACCTCTGTCTATGAACTCCAAGATTTGCAAAGTAGTATAGTCAAGGATAATAAAGTGGTTAATCCCGATCATGACTGGGAGTTAGGAATTTGCAGGTCAAGCACACAGGAAGCAATCAAATCTTTCTAGCTGAACATGGAGAAGATCAGAGTCAAGAGTAGATTCACACCGGAAGATATAACCAAGGTGGCTAGGATCGAATCTATGGTTTTCATTGGGAATGATCAGCTGCCAAAACACTCAGAGAAGATGGTGCAACATAAGTGGAATAAAGAGGTGGCAAAGGAAAAACTCAATGCAATGAAAGTCTCGAGCCAATCCATGGTTCGAACTCACAACTACTGATGACACTCGCGAAGATGGAGAAGATGACAATGATGGAATATGACATAATGCATCAATTTAGGACTAGTTTCCTTTATATTTAAAACATTTTTCATAGTTATGCAAAAACTTCGGGACATCTATCCCAAAATACTTTTCGTTGGTTTCGTAACTATTTTATTGGGGAGTGGTTGAGTTTTTAGGGAGACCTCCCCCGTTTAGACTATAAATTAAGTAAAACAGATGGTAGAAGGGTGAGATTTTGGTAACTAATTTTTTGAACTTCGACTGAAGTTTTTGTTTTGGGTATTTTCTGTTCTTAATCAAAGGAAGAATCAGATGATTGGGATCTATTTTGGAAAAAGATTGGCAAATGTATTTTTGTGCCTTTGTTGCATAAGGATATATATATGAAATCTGATCATAATGTTTTTGGGGAGAAGAAAGATCTATGTATTTTGAATCCGAATAGATAACATGTCTTGGCATATGTTCATCCGATCAAGTAACAGTAATTGATCATTTCATTGCATTATTTCATTAATCCTCTGATGTTCTTTCCTTTGAATGTGTTGTTTACTCTAGAAAAGATTCATGATTGAGGGCGGATGTATTTTCCTTGAATCTATTCATCTTTTATTAGTTTAGGTGGAAGAAGTATATTGAACTTTGTTTCAGTTGTTGTAGTTACATGCTTTGAAAATTAAGGAAATAGCTTTCATTGTTTATGAGACATGAGAAAAGTTGCAGCCTTTCATCCAAGAATGAAATAGGTGGCCTTATACGCTTTCTGGTTAAAAGCTTTCTTTCAGATATAAATAAAAATAAAACATATTTCATGAAAAACCAAGATAGGGAGCTGTACCTATGCAAAAATTCAGAGGGAAGTGATTTGAACAACAGTTACCCAACTATTCAGTGAATCATTTGTTCTTAGAATAAGGTAACAGAGTTTAAGATTAATCATTTAAAAACAAAGAGCAAATCTATTCACTAACAATGTTAATTAATATCGATGAATGTTGCGTGTTAATTAATGTTAATCAATGTTATGTGTTAATGAATGTTAGGTGATATTAATGAATGAATGTTATATTTTATTATTGGTAGAAAGAATGAATTTATGAATGTTAGATGTTAGCAGGGAATTTAGAGTGATGTTAGAGAGGGGGGGGACGGGCCAAATGAGCTTCCACCTTCACATGGTTGGCCCTGTTAAGTAGAGAATATTAAACTATTCTTGAAACCAAGCAAATCTCAATAAGATAACACACTTTTCAATATTTTATTATGTTGCACATTTAATCTTATTGAAAAATGTATATTGAATCTTAATTGCAGGGTCCAACAGAGCCAACATGAACAACAACACCACAAGTTGTTGGGTATGATAAACTCCCATATTGTCTTGTATGTACACTAATAGTATGAGTTTCTTCTAGTGTTGATATCCATGGCGGGACTGCAAAAGTTATGAATATGCCTCATCCTTGTAATGTTTTTTATTACTTGACATTTTCTTTAGCAGTTTTAAATTTTCCTTATCATTTTAAGTCTAACCACTTTTATATGGAATTTATTGTTCTATTTTTTATTACTTGACTCCATGGTTGCTCTGTGTGAGGATTATTATGACTATATGCTGCTATTACTTGGTGATTCATATGGATTATTATTTAGGCATTCTCCTTATCACTGTTGTATGATCTTCATGGTTGCTATCTTATATTTTCCCTTGATGATCATGTATTTTCTTGCTATTTGTATTCCCCATAATTTGAGTCTTTCTCATACTATTTTTTATACACTTTCTCATCACCTAGACTAATGCATAAAGTTCTATCATAAGATAGATAGTCCCTCATTGTTGAAAAGCAAACCTTTGAATAGTAGCATACTATTTTACCATCTTATAACAAGATGGCTCCCATGACATCCTCAGTAGCATTTGTGTAAGCTTCAATGAGAAACAAAGAATTAGGTAAGGTCAATATTGGAGCATTGTGATGCAAAGCATGAAAATTATATTGTCAAACTTAATTGACAATATTCAAAGCATGATTTTTCTAGCCTATTGGATGAACTTGCTTTAACAACTACTCAGTTAGAACTAATGATTCAGCCCTCTTCTTAAATAAATCAAAAATTGAATTGATCTAGCCAGCATTGCATTCTTATGAGTATGCCTTTAACTAATAAGTATCTAATATGTTTTGTGCATGTCTACTCCATGGGTGTTTTATATGTACACTTCCCTCATGTATACCTTGTGCTAGCACCATGTCTGTCATGTGTTTGGCATATGTGTTTTATATCATATGTGTATTTGTGTTACTTCATGAATGAGATGTTTTTAGATGTCTATTCCATGAATACCTCTCTCTTGTATGCTTCATGATCGATGTGTCTTCAGCATGTCCACTCCATGAGAACCTTTCCCATATATGCTTGTACCTTATGTGTATTTATGTATTACTTCATGGTTTACATGTATGATTCATGCCTTGTATGTATTCATATGTATGGTTTGTGCTTTACATAGCTCCTTCATGCCTTATGAGCATTACTTCATGCCTTGCATATATTCATGTATGTTGATTCTTTTCTTACATGTATCCATTATCTTATGCCTTATGTGTACACTTCACATCTTATGGTATTTATGTATACTTTATGCTACGTGTATGCTGCATGTCTTAAGTGAATTCATGCGTACACTTTATGATTTACATGTATTTGTGTCTTATGTGTACACTCTATGTTTTTTCATGAATGCTTCTTGCCCCAAGTATATTCAGTTGTATGCTCTATATGTATTCTTTATGTTTTATGTGCATACTTCATTCTTCAAGTGCATCCATGTGAATATATGTATCTTATAAAGCATGGGATGTTCATTGTAACACTTGCATGTATTCATATGTATGGTTTGTGCTTTACATAACTCCTTCATGACTTATGAGCATTACTTCATGCCTTGCATATATTCATGTATGTTGATTCTTTGCTTACATGTATCCATTATCTTATGCCCTATGTGTACACTTCACATCTTATGGTATTTATGTATACTATATGCTATGTGTATGCACATCTTTTGGTATTTATGTATACTTTATGCTATGTGTATGTTGCATGTCTTAAGTGAATTGATGCATACACTTAATGCTTTACATGTATTTGTGCCTTATGTGTACACTCTATGTTTTACATGAATGCTTCTTGCCCCAACTATATTCATGTGTATGCTCTATATGTACTATTTATGTTTTATGTGCATACTTCATGCTTTAAGTGCATCCATGTGCCTCATGTATATTTCTCATAAATGCATGTTTTATGTATATATACTTGATAAATTGTGGATATTAATGTGTATGTTGTGTCTTCAACATGATTTCCTGATTGTATGATTTATACATGTACTTTTTCATATATGCATTGTACCTTAGGGGGTATTTGTGTGTATTACTTCATGTCTTGCATGGATGCTTCATGCTCCTGCCTTGCGTGTAACAATATGTATGTTTCATTACTTAAGAGAATCCATGCTCTACATATATTCAAGTGTATGCTTTATGAGTTTAGTGGATTCATCCATATACCTCATGCTTTATGTATGCTTCCTACTTTATGCGTTAAGTATATTCACGAGTATGCTTCATGATTTAATTATTCATTGTATGCTTCATAATTCAAGTGTATTCATTTGTATGCTTCATGCTTTAAGTTCTCATTGTATGCTTCATGCTTCAAGGTATTCATTTAATGTATGTCTTATGACTCATGTGTATTCATTTGTATTCCTCATGTTTCAAGTGTATTCTTCATGCTCCATTCACAACATGTGTGCTTAAGTGAATTATGGACACTCTATGTGTTACAATGAACATCCCATGCTTTATAAGATGCATATATTCACATGTATGATCCATATTCAAATCATGCCTTAAATATATTAATGTATTTATGGAACCATCAATTCCTCAATTTGGTGGTATAGTTTGTAGATTTCTGGAACCATCAATTCCTAAATTTGGTGGTATAGTTTGTAGATTTTTGGAACCATCAATGAGGAAGACCTCATAAATTTGGTGTGTCCATGGAAGTCGCCACATCTGATTCACTTAGATTGTCTTGTACCACTACAAATGTGCATGATGCATGTGGTGAAAGATAGATTTGATGATCTTGAAGATAATGCAGACTTTTGGAGGGTGTTCAACAATACAGTAGATGATAAACCATGGGCCAACATTACTATAGGTCATAAGAATGGGTATTGAAGTATTGTTGGAGTTGTATTTGGGAATTTGTGTGAATAAAAGACACAGGTCTTCAAACAATCCAAGGTCAAAGGGGTCTAGGCTTTGTATTTTGTATGAAACATATTTGCTACCCTTTTTACTATGCAAAAATGAGATTTTGTGATCTTAGTTTATACTTTATACCTATCATATAATATGTTTTTCTTTATCCAAAAAAGGAACTTGTGAATTCTTAAAAAAAAATTCTATGCTTGTCTTTCTAGAATTCAGTTAACATGCTATTTTGAAACTCAGCATTCAATTAACTTTTTTGTTCAGCTATAAAATAATTTTAACTCATACCATGTTTGAACATTGACATAGTTTGACTATGTAGTCAACCTTGCAGCAAAATGGTCTGTTGGTTTAGAATTTTCTTCAATGTAGTACCATTGCATCTCAAGTTTACTATTATTGCTTTTTATTTTCTTTTTCCCTAAGATTTAAACTCACAGATTACATCTAAACGGTACTCCTTTTCATATTTATGGGTGTGCTAATTTGTGTTTTCTTGCTTCACAATTAATAAGATTTCTGAAAGGACTTCAAATAATTTAATATCACTCTTTGAAGAATGAACTGGTCTTTGTATCCAAGTTATTGGAGTACAAGTGAGGTGGAGAGTTCTTTATTGAGTAAAAAGTTGGCATGTTCTAAAAAGTAGTGTCTAGATTTAGGAATGTGGTCAATTCGACTACTATGATGGAATGTGACTTATAAGAGAGCATCCAGTGTGCTTGACCATGAGTATTGGGATGTTGGAACTTCGATATGGCTCATGGTTTTGACTTAGTTTTGGGTACCACTTGTTTTTTAGTTTCATTTTTTATACATTGGAGGCATGGGCTAAAGGTTTGTAATATCCTTTCATAGGTGCTCTTATGTTGTTGGATTATTGTCAAGGGAATAATTGATTGTATTGGAATACACATCTCATTGTGATTAATACAAGCTTGGATCTCTTTGTTGGTGGAGTTTTTTTTCTATAAGAGTATCTCCATGTATATATGGCATTTGTATGGTTGCAATTTTAATGTTTGCTTCTTCATTAATACATGGATCTTATTAGTTTAATTAGGTTAAATCACTATTTTGTTAATATTTACATTGTGTCATTTACTTTGTTAATGTACCTCTGCCACTTTAATGTTAAACTTTGAAGTCTTTTGTCTTCAATGCCATTTAGTCACTAGCCCTTCATCAATGAAATTGTGGCTCCAGTATCAATAAGAATTATCACCCTTTATCCTCTTGAAATTCCTCTGACATGGAAAGCATGATATCTAGGTGCCCCTGATAGTATTGCAAGTGTGCCTCTTGGATGCTCACCTCCTTGTTCATCATGCTCAGCCTCCACCAAAACTATCTCAGGCTTAGGCTCATCATCCTCTATATCCTGATTAGAGACCACCTCTATGTAGTGCATTTGTCCCTTTCCCAAACACCTATTTCTAGGTTTCCATAGCTCTCTACATGTGAAACATAGTTTTTTTCTTTGGAGTTCAGTCTTAGATACCTCAATTTGGTTTGGCTTGGGGGGTAATGCATTAGGTTGAGGCATACTTTTTTGATGAAATGTTTTTGGCACAATAGTAGATGCCTTCTTGGAATAGAATTTATCCTTAGCTACTGAATCCTGCAAGTTTAGAGCTCTCTTGATGGCTTCTTGCAATGTACTTGGATCAAATGCCCTTACCAATCCTTTGAGGGGTTCAGATAGGCCCTCTACAAAAATAACTATAAGCCTCCTTTTATAATGTCTAGAACCATTATCAAAAGCCTCTGGAATTCTACTCCATAGTTTTCCACTATGCCCTCTTGATTCAGTTGTGCTAGCTTTTTGAAATGAATTTCTTTATCCTTTCTATCGAATCACTTTATCAATGTCTCATTGAAATCTTCTAAGGTAGTGATTGAGTCTTTCCCTTGGGCCATCATGCCATGATACTGCCATTTGTGAGTCATCCCCTCAAGATGCAAGTTGGCAAACTTGATGGCCTCTTCTTCAAACTTAGGATTCAAAAGGAAACATGCATCCAATTTTTGCAACCAAGCTCTTGCTAAAGAGCTATCAGATATAGTAAAGGTGGGAATGGTGATCTTTCCAAAGTAGTGTTGAATATCCTTTTGGAGTTGCTCCCTTTGATCCCTTTTTTAATAAGTTTACCAATACTCAGTGGTTGATACAGTCCTCTTAGGAGTTGGACCATCTCAACCATGGTGCCCCTCATATTAGCTTGAAACCAGTGCCCCTCATATGTGTATTCTTTTTTAAAATATATATATATATATATTGGAATTCCGATGACAACACAACTTTGCACCGACGGCCAAACCCTCAGACCATCAACATCCTCGTCGGTGCAAAGTTTCTGGTAGCTGTCTGAGTTTTGATGCCAATTGAAGAAACATCTGATGAGGATGTTGTATGTTCGACGATACTTTCTTGTCGGATGGTCATCAATGCATATTCGTGGTGAGTGTTGGAATTCCGACATCCATCCGACGATATTTTTGGTCGGAGGAGCGATCATGGCTGCCATCGGAAGAGTTCACGATGTCGTCGGAATTCCAACGACGAGTTTTTGACGGCTTCATTTGTCAACAGTCCAACGAAAAGTAGTTGAAATTTTGACGATGGGCCATCGGAAATCAGCCCTAAATGTACTAGTGAGGGTTTTCTTCTTGGTTATATGTATATATATATATCAGTGGCTTGCCACTTTTGCCCAACAAAATAAAATAAAATTTATTTATATTTTTTTTTATTAATAATTAAAATTATTTATATTAATTTATATTTAATTTATTTCAAATAATGATTTATTTCTTTATGTGAGTTATTTGATTTTAAATAAAACTTATTTTATTAGTTAAAAATAATTAAAATTTATTATATTTAAAGAAAAAAGGAAATATATTTTGGGTTGTTAATTATAAATTATTTTGTCAAAATTAAAATATATATTTCGGAGTTATAATTGAAATTTATTTATATTTACATTATTCAATAGTTGAAATTTCAAGTTGTTTACATGATTGAAATTTAATTGTTTCAGTAGAATTAATTTGTATATTTGATAATTAAAATTTATTTGGAGTAAATAATTTTAATTTATTTATAAGGAAAGGGATTTATTCTTTCATGTATAGTAAGTTGATTATTTAAAAAAATATATTAATAAAGTGGTAATTTCTTAGGGAAATTTTGAATGAATCTACTAATTCATGTCAACAGTCCTCTTAATGGGATTTTAATATAGTAATTTGATTATTAAAAAAAAAATATTAATAAAGTGGTAATTTCTTAGGGAAATTTTTAACGAATCTACTAATTCATGTCAACGCTCCTCTTAATGGGATTTTAATAGGGAAATTAAGTTGCAAATTTGGACCTTCCCTTCAACCAATATCTTATTTCTGAAGTGTTTATTATCTCCCCAATGTTAGGAAAAGAGCCCCTTTGGATTTTAAATGGTTAAATATTACAATAGGCTAGTGGACAATTAACATATGCAATTGGGATGGGTAATCGAGCATCAAGAGATCCACTACCTTGAAATGGTTTTTCTTAGGATAATAGTTTAATCTCCTTATTAAATAAATTAGTTTGATAATATGATGAAACTATAAGATTCGGTCAGCTACTAAGAGGGGGGGGTGAATCAGTAGATAGAAAATAAACTAAACTTTCACCAAACAAACTTTCAACTCTGAATCAACTCATAAAGTATACTAGTTTAGACACATAAACAAATCTGCAACTGCACTATTAAACTTTACCAGTTGTCCTCATACTTAGTGACACAATGCAACAAATCTTGATACTTAAATATGATTTGACAAATCCTTAAACCACTTTACTAGTACCAATAAAAACATGTTTCAAATCATTTCCGGTCATTCAAATATATCTATGCAGATTTACCAGTCATTCAAAACAACCATATCAAAAACACATCCACAAAATCATTCACCACTTGACACAATGATTTTTCACGTGGAAACCTAAATGGGAAAAACCATGGTGGGGATGAATACCCACAAGTATTTTGAACTCTTCTGAAGTTCTCTCTATTAGGAGCCAAGCCCAGTTAGAAGCTTATACAATGATGCCCTATTAGGACCAGACCATGTTAGGAGTCACCCATTTAAGGGATTTACCTCAGCCCTATTAGAAGCTTTGATCTATTAGGATCAACCTCGCAAGAGGATTTAGAGCTCAGATATTGAGAAACCTTGTTAGAGGATTTTATAATGTGAGGCATGTTAGGACCTACTCGATTAAGGGATTTAAGCTGTTGTAATTGTTAGAGAACAACAGGTTCTTGACTGATCTGGAAATAGCACTTCCTTGCTGAATCATATCCTTTAATGCTCCTATCTTCCTTCACATCATTCTGTAGATACACCTCCTGGTTTGATAACAATCTCTCTCACACCTAATAAAATTGCCAACACTACATTGAAACAAATCATCGACCTTATAAGAAAATACATTTGGTCAGTAACACAACACAAACCCTACAAATCTCATAGAGATTACAAACATATCAGTTCAATCTTGACCTTTAGATTATATGCAATGAACATTACATTCTTCTAGGCATCTACAACTGCTCTTGGATCACCACACTTTGAATCTATAACTCATCACGTGTTTGTCACTTCACACTATGATCATTCCCAAGATAAATGGTTATCTTTTATGCACCAAATCCATTTCAAAACTCATCACATGCAACATGCTTACATGGAATCTTCATCACCGATCATCATTCGGTCATAGATCATCACAACTGATCTCCAAACTTCATCGGTTAGGGTTCTACATCTCAACTGGTTAGGGTTACCAGTTGAGGGTTACTAGTTGATCTTCACTATATCAACACCGGTTTCTTTACTGCATCATTACCAATTGCAATTGACATCAATGACAACACTATACTTCTCCAATGCAATCTTCATGCAATGCCAACATTCTGCCCCTTTGGCATTTATGGCATTACAAATATTAATACCAATTTATTGTCATGATTGAGAGTAAAGCACATACACAGGTATAGGAATCCTGGTTTACATTTTCCAGTCATATTTTGTCCTTCAACTATATCTTCATATCTTCAGCTGGTAAATGGCTATCAATCATATGCATTTCTTCTCCCCCTTTGACAACAATGTCAAAGTGAAGGTAAACCATTATGGTTCTCATCTATGCTTCACCGATTTGCAATTAGCTGCTCCCCCTATGGAGTAGCTCCATTCTTCACCAATCCTTCTTCAAGATTTTCAATAGGCTCTAGGATTGATGGCTTCTGCATCTTCTTAGTGGACTTGATGTAGGGGTACAACCCCTAACTTACCTTGAAGGTAATCAAATGTAGCCTTAGGTAGAGGCTTAGTAAAAATATCTTCTAGCTATTCTTTAGTGGAAACATGCTCCAGTGATATATCCTTGCTTTGAAATTTCTCTCTTAGGAAATGATACTTCAGCTCTATATGCTTTGTCCTAGCATGTCACATCGAGTTCTCAGAAATGTTTATAGCACTAGTGTTATCACAATAAATTCTTACTGATTCTGATATCTTCAACTTGAAACCTTTCAATATGTGTTTCATCTTGATTGCTTGGGTACAATTCATGTAATCTACAACATACTCAGCTTTTGTTGTTGATTGAGAGATACAACTCTGTTTCTTGCTGCTCCAAGATACTAATCTGCCTCCAAGAAAAAATGCTCCTCTGGTTGTACTCTTCTTGTCATCAATATTGCCTGCCCAATCTGCATCGGTATAAACCTTTAAGTCAAAATTTCCTACATATGGATACCATAATCCATAATCAATAGTGCCTTTCAAGTATCTAAAAATTCTTTTGGTTGCAATCATGTGTGACTCCTTTGGGCTTTTCTGAAATCTGGCAACCAATCCTACTGCATGAGAAATGTTCGATCTGCTATGGACAATATAATGTAGCTTACTTATCATGGACTTGTATTCCTTTTCATCAACTAGTGCAGAATCATCCTCCTTTGACAATTTACAACCTATAACCATTGGTGTTCCAATTGGTATGCAGTCTCCCATTCCAAAAGTTCTTAACACTTCTTTTACATACTTGGATTGTGTGATAAAAATACCTTCCTTCATCTGTTGGATTTGCAAACCTATGAAAATTTGTATCTCACCTACTAGTGACATCTCAAAGTCATTCTTCATTTCATTAGCAAAATCATGACACATATCATCATTTCTTCCAAAAATGATATCATCAACAAGTACCTCACTTACTAGTATTTTATCTCCTTCAATCTTGAGATAAATATTACTATCTTCACTAGTTCTCTAAAAACCTATCTTTACCAAGTGGGAGTGCAATTTTACATACCATTCTCTTGGTGCTTGTTTCAATCCATAAAGTGCCTTATGTAGCTTGCACATCATATCCTTTTCTTCAATCAATGCAAAGCCATCTGGTTGTTCTATGTAGACTTCTTCTTCCAATATTCTATTTAAAAATGCTGACTTAATATCCATTTGATATGCTTAAATCCTCTATATGCTACAAATGCAAGTAAAGTCCTTACTCCTTCCAATATTTCTACTGGTACAAATGTCTCACCATAGTCTTCACCTTCCTCTTGTGCATATCCTGTGCATACCAATCTGGCTTTATTCTTGACCACTACTCCATCTTCATTCAATTTGTTTCTGAATACCCACTTTGTGCCTATGACATTCTTGTTTTCCAGTCTGGGTACTAGTGACCAAGTATTATTCTTCTCTATTTGGTCAAGTTCTTCTACCATTTCTTTGATCGAGTCTTCATCTGCAAAGGCTTCTTTTGCATTTCTAGGCTCAATGGTGGAAATAATACAAGAGTTTTCTCTTAGCCTTGTGCTATTTAGCACACCAACATTCTTGTCTCCAATCATTTGATCAAGGCTTGTTGGCATTTTGATGATTATGTTGTGATTGTCATTGATGGACACACACTTGCTATGAGATCACCTTGTGAATGTATGAATTATGCTCAACCAGTAATTGTTCCAAACTGGTATCATGTTGTAGTCTTTACACTATTGATGTTATGAAGAAAGTTTTTACCGATCTCAAGTGGTATAAAGACCCAAGTGGCATAGAGAGATCAAGCGGTTTAAGGATCTCAAGCGGAGCGGACCAAAGGAGCCAGAAGTGGCAGTTATCTTTTTCCTAGTCTTCAAATTTTATCAACCAGAAATTTGTTTGAGCCAGTATTACACTGAGTTACCAACTGGTATATTTTTGTGATGAGTTACCATCCACCGACACTTTGATGGTGATTTTGTGTCGTGTTACCAAATGTGTCTAGATACAATGAACCTAGGAACTTGCAAATGTAATCATACTGGACCGACATGAAATAAGATTCCTTTTAAGGACATCTTGTCTAGGGTTTTGTATGTGTATGTATGAGTGTAGCTGTTAGGTTTTGGGTATTCATTGAAGCTCTTGTATGTACGATCTTAACTGAGAAGATCAAGTCTGTGTACTGCAACAAAGTCTGGATTCACTGAAGATTGAAGTAATGTTGAAGAGCATTAGCTATTAGCTACAATGGATCTAATCAAGCAGACTGTGTCATTTGCTAGATCATTCACTTGTTGATTACTCACATCTTTGACAAGTCAGAAACCCTTAACCGAGTAGGCCCAGAAAAGCCTTTGTAAATCCTCTAAAAAGGTGGTTCACATTTGTGGATCTGAAATCCTCTCACAAGGTAGTCTTTAATCAAACTTATCTCCTAACAGAGATTGAGATTCCTAACAGGATCTATTCTGGTAAAGAACATTGTATGACCTTAACCGGTCTGGTTACTATTCTACAGATAGTTACTTGTGAGTTTCATCTCACCATGGTTTTTCCCATTTGGGTTTCCACATCTAAATCTCTTGTGTTATGGTGATTGTTCTTCTATGGGTGAATGCCTTATTTGCTATTTGTTTTGCATGTGTGTTAATTGGTTTTTTTGTTAAACTATTTTACCGATTTACTGTTAGACTGTTAAAGTGTTTAAGTACAATATTTTTTGGTATACTAATTCACCCCCCCCTCTTAGTATTCATCAATTGGTATTAGAGCCAACATTTCTATAAGTCTAACCACTTGGAAAGAGATATGGGGGAATACACTATGAGGGAACTTACTCATTGGCTCACTCAGACTGAGAAAGCCTATGATGAACTTAAGGTCAAATATAAGGCCTCTCAAGAAAAAAGAAGAGAGCATGCTGAAAAACTGATGGAGCCAACTGAAAACAGTTCTTCTAATGAAGTGGACATGGAAGCCCTAATTCAAGAAGTTGAAAAACTGAATGAGTCCAATGCCAACCTAAGAAGGGAACTTGAAGGACTAACTATTAGGATGTGTCAAGAGCTTGAGAACTGGAGGAAAGTTGAAGATCTGGTAAAAGACAAAGATCATGAGATCTCCAAGCTCAAGTAATAAATTCATGCACTTACCACTCATCTTCTTGAAAATAAAATGGAAAAGGAAGGAATCCAAGGTGAACTAAACATGGCTATTTCTGAGAATGCAACCTTGAAGGAATCCAATGCTATTATTTCCAAAGAACTCACTGAGTCAAAGGAAATACTTGCCAAATTCAATAAGAGCACTATCAAGCTAGAACAAAAGCTTGAATCAGCTAAACCGGTAAAGAATACCAATGGACTTGGTTTCTCTAATTATGAGGAAGGTGAGACCTTTGGAACAAAAGATGGAGCATCAAAGAAACAACTGACATCAAAGGATAAAGGTAAGAAAAATTTCAAACATGTTTGCTTTAATTGTCTAAAGGAAGGACACACTACTAATGTATGTAGAAGTAAGGCTTACAATAATTTTCCTTATTTTATAAATGACAAGCCTAGACCCAATAGATTCAATGGAAATTGTTATGCATGCAACAAGTTTGGGCATAGAGCATTTGAATGTAGGTCTGTCATGCACAATACCGGAAGGTATCCTCAAAGAAGTCAAGGAGTTTTTCCTGAATCCTCTGAGAACTAGAACCCAAACTGGTTTAATACCTATAGTCGTCAGTCAGGTAGTAGTGGCTATCAAGTGGAAACCGAATGGAGATAAATTTGTGTGATTTGTCATGGTAATGGTCACACTGCTGCAACATGCAGAAGGAAGAATGGAAATATGAATAATGCACCTTGGAGAGCACCTAGAATGGTTTGCTATCATTGCAACAAACCGGGTCTTACAACAAGATTTTGCAGAACAAGAAAGAGTATATCGGATGATATACCAGTCACTCTGGAAGGAAATATTGATGTTGAAATTTCTCAAGCAGATATGAAGAAAACCTGGAAGAAGAAGCCAGAAGAAGTGATTCAAGAAGAACCGGTTTCTGCACCTAGTGTGGAAGTCATTGAACCGGCAAACTAAGCATCAGAAAAGCTTAGGGGGAGAAAATTGTGAAACATCTCAAACCCCCAGTTTAAACCGGTAAAAGACCTCAACCGATATGTGATACCTGTCAACTGGAAGAAGACCGAAAATGGTAAAAGGCAAATTAGGGTTTACGCCCTAATAGTGGAGCATTTATTGTGGTAGGTGAAGAACTTGTTTAATAGAATTTTTCAAAGTCATTTTTCACCTATCAGTTCACGAGCCAAGAAGTTTTCAAGCATAGAGCAAAGAAAAGCAATTTGGATTGTGATTTAAAGAATATATCAAAATCCTGAAGAAGAAACTAAAGCAAACATTTGTTGGTGAAGTATAGAACACAAAGCGGTATTTCAGTAACCAAAGGAGTGTGTAGCAAAGTTTAAATTGTGTGCCCTAAATTTCAACTTACGAAGGTATTTTTCACAATTCTCTATTTATCATGGCTTCTACATCATATACTAGTTCTAGTGCACCTGATGATTATGTAGACTTCATTCAGCGAAAGGCAAAATACAATGCCCTATCTCAAATACCCACTGGTGTTATAGTGGAGGAAGGCATTTCTGATTACATTGATTGTAAGATTGAAGATCTAGGATCTCTGATGATCCATTCTCAATTGATTTTGTTCTATGGGAAGGACAAAAAGATTAAACCGGAATTCAGCATTCTCGAAAAGAAGAAACTTCACAATGCTGTCTATTTCCTTGAAGAATATTTAGATGATCACATCCGCATTATTCTGAGCAAAGTACACGGTGATAAAATGTACTTAGAGCGGATGCATGATATTACACCAGAAGTAATTCATGCCATCACCGGTTTCTGCAACATCGATGAAGTGTCAGCCCTAAGGAAGATTAGAAAGACAGAAATGACTAAGCTCACCAGTTCAGTGAGCGACTCTCGAGAATGACTATCAATTCCATCAAGGATGATCTAGTCAAATATGCATGTATGGTGATAGGATACCGGACATTCCATGCTAGCAGAATCAACTTTGTCTCTGCTGCAGCGGTAAATGTCACCCACAGGATGATCAAGGAAGATGCATCATTTGATCTGTGCACTTGTATGCAAAGACAACCTCTGTTGAACCTCAAGTCAATCAAACAGGACAATGCCTTGATATTCAAGTTTGGACAACTATTGATTGGGTTGTTCTTCTACTTCCAAGGCTATTTTCTAGGAGTAGGTGATATTTAGTGGTCTGCTGACCAACCAGTGACAAAGCAAATCAAGGAAAGCCTACAAGCGGTAGGAACCAATTATTCATAAGTGCTAAAAAAATACTTCGATGAGTTCAGATGTAAAATGAACCAAAGAGTAAGAATATCCGGTGATATTGTCAAGAAGTATGAAGAAGACATCTGCTTCACCATCGGAATTGATGAATGCATAATGGAGGCGGTTGAGCCTAGACAAGAAGAAGTGGAACCAATGGGATATGAGGTAATGTATGACATGCCAGATGGGTATGCCTCTACCCTAATCGCCTCACCCCTTGATCCAAAGGCAAAGAGAACTGGCACCTACTTGGAAAGGGTTACACCGGCTAAAGAACCCTAGTAAAGAAGGGAAAGGTAGTGCCTTCATCATCGGCACCGGTTATCACAACAAGTTCCAAAGTGACCAAGCATTCACCAGCAAAGAAGAAACCAGAAGCGGTGCCTGCCAAAGTCTTTGAGAGGAAGTGGAAAACAAAAAGCAATACACCAGACTCAAAGGACACTGTCTCTGAAGAATAGCCTAAGAAGACTAGGCAAACGAGGAAAAAGACAAAGAGTGAACTGGCAACATCTGCACCAGTAAATATTGATATTTCCTCTTACAAACCTTTGACACATTGTCAAAGAACAATTAAGAATATTAGAAGAAAAGTACTTGGTGATTTGAAAGAGTGCTTTGATGATTTTAATGATGATGAAAAGAAGGAAGTTGAATAGGAAGTTATCAATTATTTATGTATTAATGATCGGTGGCCATCAGAAATTAAATCTAAGACACCTGATTCTTTGTATAATTCTTTAGATAACAAGTGGTGCATTGCCATAGAAAAGGAACAAGAAATAAGAGAGGAAGTATTTGCACAATACTTTCCTAATGTGCCCAAAATAGAACTATATGAAGTGGTGGAGAGATATAAGGGCCTCTTCTTTATGAGAAGAAGATGACTCCTGTTGTTGGAAGGAAAAGTTTCGGAAGTGGTCAAAGATACCCACTCCCTTGCTCAATCAGCTTTAAGATTGCATGAAGTGGCTGAAGCCAACAGGAAAGCTGAGCAAGAACTGGAAATCACTCAACCAGATGAAGTATATGATAGTGAAGGAGAACCGGTCACTACTCAATTGGACCCAATTGATGTTGATGCCTTGAATGGTGAAAATGTTACTCCAGATGCACCAACAGAACTAGAAGGTCAAGAGAAATAGGAGGAAGACAAGAGAAAACAAGGAGAGAGAGAGAAGAAGAAACGGGAGGAAGACAAGAGAAAACAGGCAGAGAGAGAAGAAGAAACAGGAGGAAGAAAATAGAAAATAGGAAGACATGGAAAATAAGCAAAAGGAAGAAGAGAAGAAAAAAATGGAAGAGGAGAGAAAAGAGGAAGAAAAGAAAAAGGAAGAGGAGAAGAGGAAACTAGAAGAGGAAAAGAAAAGAAAGGAAGAGGAGAAGAAGAAACAAGAGGAAGAGAAGAAGAAGAAGGAAGTAGAATAGGAAAAGGAGAAGAAAGAGGAAGAGGAGAAGAAAAAGGAAGAGGAGAAGAGAAAGGAAGAGGAGAAGAGAAAGGAGCAAGAGAAAAAGAAGTAGGAATAGGAGAAAAAGAAGAAGGATGAAGAAGAAGAGAAGTAGAAAGAAGAGGAGAAAAGAAAGGCAGAAGAGGACAAGAAAAGAGCTAAAGAGAAAGAGGGAGTGGCATAGAGCACTCAGATGGAGACCCCAAAGGCTACCGGTAGTCAAGCCAAACCGACTAACTTTACCAGTCCCATTGACCTCCAGTCTGTAAACGAATCAGAGTTGTTGTAGAGCATTAAGGTTGCCCAAGAACATTGGAAGCAATAAGGAGAAAGAAAGAGAAAGATGTGATCCAAGTTGCGGTGGACACTCTTAGCGGTTTATTACCTAGTACCAACCTCCCCAGTATTGATTCTTCTCTTGCACAATTAAAGCTCCTATGCACAGTTGTAGAAGACCAAGTGCAAAGCCTGGAAGAGGTTGCAGAAGCAAATGCCAAGAAGGAGTATCAAAAGGCTCTAGACACTTCCTTAGTGAAAAAGTTAACAGAGCTTCGGTCTGATCTATAGAAGCCACAAAAGGACATTAGAGATGCAATGGATGAGGGCAAATTATTGCTAAGTAAGATATGTCAACCTCATCTATTCTGTGATGATGTGCTTGCTCAGAAAGCCAAACTGCAATCTGATATGCAGTCATTTATAAGCACCTTCAAAATGCCATATGATTCCTTCTCCACATATGGACAAACCACTCACCAGATTCAACTCCAGTCTGCAAGGATAGAGGCAAAGATAAGCAACCAGACACGTAATTTTTCAGGAACTTCAACTGGTCCTACTACCAAGACTACAAATTCTTCAGAAATGCTATCTAAATCTGGATGCCCTAACGGTCACTCAAGAGATGAGTACCTTGGATGCCATGGAAGAGCAGGTCTATCAGATGCAAACAAAGAATGAGGTTGCTTCCTCATTGCTTGAATCATGGTCTTTATCCATGAAGACATTTATGCAGGATTTTAAATCAGTTTTTGACAAGTTTCACTCTTTATTGTCATAAACTCTTTAAATAAGTTTTTAATGCTAATGGAACAAGGGTTTTTCAGCTGTACTTTGTCATCGTTGGCAAAGGGGGAGTAGTATTCTTTTTTTAAATTTTTGATGGGGAGTAGTATTCTGTGTTTTGATGCATGCTATGTATACTTTCATGTTTATCTCAGTAAGGAAGTAGTATACATGGTATTTTTTGCAAAAGGGATAGTGTATATGCTTAGGGGGAGTAATTTTGATTATGGCATAATTTTGTTGTAAAACACTTAGATGTCAAAAAAATTTCCTAAGTGTTGCCATCAATGCCAAAGGGGGAGATTGTTGGCATTTTGATGATTATGTTGTGATTGTCATTGATGGACACACACTTGCTATGAGATCACTTTGTGAATGTATGAATTATGCTCAACCGGTAATTGTTCCAAACTAGTATCATGTTGTAGTCTTTAGACTATTGATGTTATGAAGAAAGTGTTTGCTGATCTCAAGCAGTATAAAGACCCAAGCGACATAGAGAGATCAAGCGGTTTAAGGATCTCAAGTGAAATGAAACAAAGGAGCCAGAAGCGGCAGTTATCTTTTTCCTAGTCTTCAAATTTTGTCAACCGAAAATCTGTTTGAACCGGTATTACACTAAGTTACCAACCGGTAATCGGAAAAGTTGTATAAACCGGTAATACTCTGTGATGAGTTACCAATCGGTATATTTTTGTGATGAGTTACCATCCAATGACACTTTAACGGTGGTTTTGTGTTGTGTTACCAAATGTGTCTAGATACAATGAACCTAGGAACTTGCAAATGTAATCCTATTGGACCGACGTGGAATAAGATTCCTTTTAAGGACATCATGTCTAGGGTTTTGTATGTGTATGTATGAGTGTAGCTATTAGGTTTTGGGTATTCATTGAAGCTCTTGTATGTACGATCTTAACTAAGAAGATCAAGTCTATGTACTACAACAGAGTGTGGATTTACTGAAGACTGGAGTAATGCTGAAGAGCATTAGCTATGAGCTACAATGGATATAATCAAGCAGACTGTGCCATTTGCTAGATCATTCACTTGTTGATTACTCACATCTTTGACAAGTCAGAAACCCTTAATCGGGTAGGCCCAGAAAAGCCCTTGTAAATCCTCTAACAAGGTAGTTCACATCTGTGGATCTGAAATTCTCTCATAAGGTAGTCTTTAATCGGACTTATCTCCTAACAGAGATTGAGATTCCTAATAGGATCTATTCTAGTAAAGAACATTGTATGACCTTAACCGGTCTGGTTACTATTCTGCAGATAGTTACTTATGAGTTTCATCTCACCATGGTTTTTCCCATTTGGGTTTCCACATCTAAATCTCTTGTGTTATGGTGATTGTGCTTCTATGGGTGAGTGCCTTATTTTCTATTTGGTTTGCATGTGTGTTAACCGGTTTGTTTGTTAAACTTTTTACCAGTTTACTGCTAGACTGTTAAAGTATTTAAGTACAGTATTTTTTGGTATACTAATTCACCCCCCCTCTTAGTATTCATACCTTGGAATAACATGATCTTGATTTTCAATTTCTTCTTCTTCTTCACTTTCTACATCTTCTGTTGGACCTTCCTATTCCAATTGAACCGAGGCTTCTGTGTTTAGTTCTCCAACTTCTAGCTTTACTAGTTCCAGTTCCAAAAATTAGTGTGTTAGGTTCTTCTTCTTCCTTCTCCTTGCTGGTTTCTTCTGATTTTTTAGGAAATTTATCAACTCAAACATTGACACTTTCAATGATCTTCTTAGTCTGGTTGTTGTAGCACTTGTAAGATTTTCTCTTGGTGGAGTAACCAAGAAATATGCCTTCATCACTCTTGGCATCAAACTTACCAATATAATCACTTCTTTTAATAAAACATATGCTACCAAATATTTTGAAGTAACTGACATTAGGTGATCTACCATACCATTATTCATAGGGTGTTTTGTCTTTACCTCATTTAACCAATATTCGCTTCATTGTGTAAACAACTATGCTGACAACTTCTCTCCAAAATGTCTTAGTTACACCTCCTTGAATTAATATAGTCCTAGCAGCTTCAACTACTAATCGATTGTTCCTTTCTGCAATACCATTTTGTTGTGGTGTCCTTGGTACAGATAGTTGCCTCTTAATTCCATTGTTTTCATAGTATCTAGTGAATTCCTCTAAAGTAAATTCACCACCTTGATCACTTCTTAAGCACTTTAGCTTCTTTCCACTTTCATTTTCAACCAAGGCTCTGAATGCCTTAAATTTTCTTAAAGCTTTTGTCTTGTGTAATGCCCTACCAAGAACCCTAAAGGAAAACAACACAACTAGGAAACTAAAGGGTGAAATATTTTTTTTAAAAGATTGTGTTCTAATTATAACAATATCACATTTAATAACACATCAAAAGTCTAACACATGATTTCCTAAGGGTTACCAATAAACCATGGTTAATCCAATTGTCCATATAATTAAGAAAATGAAATGCTTAAGATAAAACCTACACATACATCTAAATTCCATATTGAAAGAATCAAAGTATTCCAATGCATTTATTTTCCCTTAGATCATACATACAAAATATTAAAGCAACTAAATTTACATACATTCCATCGATATAATATTACAATATCCATAAATACATGGCTTCCAAAAATACCACAAAATCCAAAAGTTACAATATCAAGGTTACATAGAAGTTTGATACAATGACCACAAGGTCTCAACTGAACAATGATCATGAACAAGAGTTGGTACATGAACCACGAACCAAGAAACACCAGTGAAGCCTTTCCTCGCTTGAAGATACAATCCAGTACATCCGATGGGAAGTGGCACTACCACTCAACCATGTGATCCCAAAATGGAACCACCCCATCGTGCTAGGAGATAGTAGAAGACCCTCAAGCAAGCAAAATAAGACAAGTACGATAGAACTACATGACTCTGCAAACATCCATGTGACCCAGCTCATAAACACTAGTGACTCTAAGGAGAGAGTGTCATCGCATGGCTTAAGGTGGTTACCCTGGTAGGCCTCCATAGGTCCTAGCCCCCATCCTGGGTTATCCTGGTAACCTCTCCCGAACCTCTGGCTCCATCTAAGCCTCATGCGGACCCTACCAATCCTTTCGTGAAGACAAGATGATAAGTTTTCTATTCCAAGCCTTCTCACCACATCCTGAGCCTATACAATCACTCAACCATGTGCGAGGCACATTATCTTAATTAATATTTAATCTACCCACCCCCTAATCAATTATTAGGTTATCAGTTCTTAACTAACTTTTGAGGGGTTATCCTGCCATCCACTTCGGGCGCGACCCCTACTCGAAAGCCACTCTCTCTCATAGGGCACTAATAGGAAAATTCTCTCTCTATGAGAACTCTATGGTGAAACTGATAGCCATATCTAATCCTGACAAACCACGGGTGAAGGATACACAATCACTAACCCAGGATTGACCATATGGAATAAAACACACAATGGCTCATATCAACAGGGTTATACAACAACACCTAACCAAGGGGTAAAACAACCTTAGTAACAAGACAATAACTCAAATCAAATTTACAACAAAATATGCTTTTACTAGAGAATACCCTTTATTCAAAAGATCCTATAAAAGGCAATCTTTTTAAAACAGTAAAAAGCATTAATTACTTACAAATACGGATATTTTAGAAAAGCAGAAAATACACCTTATTGATAAAAGAAAAGCATAATTGTCATTTGATCAACAAGGCTAAATTAAGCACATAAAAATTAACCTTCTAATGTACTTCCAAGAATAAATATAGAATCTAAAAAATATAAACTTTTCTGGAAATAACCAAATTCTGAATTAATTATATATATAATAATATAATAATATAATATAAATATATGAATATATATATATATATATATATTAAAACATGAATTAATTTGTACAAAATTTTATAATACTTAAATGATATAATACCCAAAATTTTAAAAAACTTATTTATGAATATATATATATATATATATAATAAATTAATAAAAAAATTGAATTATATAACATTGGGCATGGAACCCGATTGTACCATATTCTGGAATACAAAATAAAACCCAGGGAAAAGCATACCATATTAATTAATTTTAGGAATGACTTTTAGCCAAGAACATGAAATAACCAGAAAGGGTTTTGGATTTGACAAATATTTTTAACACACATCATTTAGAAAGAGGGAAGAAATGAAATATTTTCTTTAAAAACAACTAGAAGAGGCCACCCAACCTGTATAGCTTTCCTAGAACATTTATGTGGAAGAGCTCAATCGTGTACCGGTTTTCCAAGCCAATCCCTCTTCCAGCAATCCTCTGGTAATTTCTTCTTCAACAAAATATTGCTTCCAAAATAATTTTTTCTTCCAAAATCTTTGCCTCCTTCTTGTGTCCCAAAAAGAGAAAGATCTATTCTTTTTAACCTAAAATTTTAGGTTGCATATCTTTTTCCCCAAAACCCTAATATTTAGTTTTAGTAATTAAAAGCAATTTTCTTTTCTTTTCTAATTCCTAACAAAGAGATAATTTAACATGCAATAAGCAAAAATCATTTTTTTTCTTTTCTTTTCTCATGCAAATTAATTAATTTTCTAAACAAGAAAATAAAGCAATACTTTATTTCTAATTTATTCTTTTATTCATTTATTTATTTAAAATTCTAGGAAACAATAAATGAAATTAATCTAATTTATTTTTCACTAAAATTTAAATAAGATATAATTCGTATACAATGCAACTTGCAATCTAATTTAATAATTTCTTTTAATTAATTGAATTTAAAATCTCAATGCATAAAATATATAATTCCAAAAATACCAACTATGAGATAACTCCATAAATTTAATTAATTAATTAAATCCACTAAACACCCAAACTGAGCAAACCCCAAGCAAAGACTCATAAAAAGGTCAAACGACAAAATACGAAGGCCGAACAAACTGACAGGATGACCAACTGACAACACTCACAAGAGTGTAACTGGGTAAAATAGGGTCAACTACTATCTCCTCCACTTCCATCAGACAAATATAAGGCACACTCAGACTTGTGAAGCCAGGTGGAGACGATACCCCGTAGCTACCTGGTACTTGTATCTGCAATATCCTGCATCACCGAACCACACATGCATATATACAATATAGAAAACACGGCATGCACACCGATGAAGGAGAACCATGACATTCTCTGTCTCACTGGAGTGAGTGAAGGAAAATCGTCCCCTTGCGTCCAATACACTCACAGACATGCAACATATAATTTCACATTGCATAGATAAAATAAAGTGTCAGTACATAGCAATAATCCATAAAATGCCATAAATCACAAGTACTGAAATACTGCAAATAAATTATGCATCTCATATCCAGATAAAGCATGAAATAATGCCATATAAGCCTGAATAACACATCATGGTAATGTATCCACTGAAAGTAAACGAGGAGGGGTACTACATCTTGTCTTTCAAGAATGTGACCCACATCATCCTTGAGCAATTATCTGTAAATATCATGAAGTACCGATCTCCTTGAATATTCCTAGTCCTCATTGGTCCACATAGGTCAATATGAACCAAATCTAGCAAATGTTCAACTAAGAAATATTTTCTCTTGAAGGTTGAGGATGTCATTTTCCCTAACTGGCATTCCTTGCACAAAGCATTCACCGGTTTGTCCAACTGTGGAAATCCTCTTACTGATTTTGACTTACTAACTCTTACAATGCTACCAAAATTCACATGACAAAAGCTCTGATTCCAAAGCCAACTATCTTCAAATTTTGCAATCAAACAACTATTGATTTTAGAGTTTTAGTGAAAAAGATTACCTTTGGTTTGTTTGCCAGTTGCAATCAGTTCATCTTTGCTTATAAAGATCTTGCAAACTCCATTCTTGAATTCTAACAGGTAACCTTTGTCATTGAGTTGAGCAAGACTCGAAAGATTATGTTTCAGACCTTCAACCTAGTAGACATTATCTACACTGCTCTTACCATTCAGGGAGATGGATCCTTTCCCTTTCACCATGCAAGGAGATTTGTTCCCAAATCTCACAACACCTCCATCAAATTCTTTCAATGTTAGAAACTTGCTCCAAACACTAGTCATGTGGTGTGAACAACCACTGTCTATAATCTAGTCATCTGAACTATCCAAGTGAGAGACCAATGCCTTATGATCTGATATGTCTTCTTTGATAGCAACAAAGACAATGTGCTCCTTTGTATCTTTCTTGGATTATTCATCAGTAATACCTCCATCCATTGCAATGAGACAATCTCTTTTTCCTTTTCCTTTATACTTCCTATATTTTTCTCATTTTTCCTCATTATCTCCATTAGGACAGTTAGCAGGAATATGTCCTATCCGGTTGCATGCAAAACATTTCAATGGTAGTTTACCTCTATACTTATCGGTACCTCTAGGTAACTGCTTGACCAACAATGCTTAAAGTTCCATCAGATTGTCATCATCATCTACCTCTTTGTTGGATCTGGATTCGTGACTTTAACTAGCTTCTCTACTTTTCCTTACCGGTGGGGATGAGTCTGAGGCCTTAAATGCAGATTATGACCTCTGAACACTTCCATCAAAACCATTTAATTCAAAAGCAGTTAGTTTACCAATGATAGAGTCAAGAGTTACCTTTGTCTTGTCAATAGATTTGAGTTCTTGAATAGCTGCAACTCTAATAGCATAGACCGGTACAAGGGTTATCAACACCTTGCTAACCACAATGGCATCCTCCACTGTACCTCCAACACTTTTTATTTCTCCAAAATTCTCCTTGATTCTCTGACCATACTATTGAATTTTTTCACCTTTAGCAGTTCTCATATCATCAAATTTTCCTCTGAGACTCTCTTCCTTGGCACTCTTTACATGCTCATCACCACCACAGATTCTTCCAGTTTCTTCCAAACTTCATATGTAGTCTCCAATCCATGAACATCAACATACTCTAAATCAAACAAGGTATTGATGATTGCCTCCAATACTTGATTGCTCTCCTATTGCTCCTTCTTCTGAACATCTGTCAGAATTCCACTAGGCAAGTTATACTTAGTAACAACCTGATCCCAGTACTGACTTCCTAAGCTCTTGATGTAAATCTTCATCCTATAACTCTAGATTATATAGTTATCTCTATTAAACTTTAGACCTTCTCTCGTCATCATCTTCTCCTAGATCTTTTCCTCAAGCTATTAAGCTTATACTCAAGAGGACCTGGAATGCTCTGATACCAATTGATAATAGGATGAAACTATAAGATCCGGTCAACTACTGAGAGGGGGGGTGAATCAGTAGATAGAAAATAATTAAACTTTCAACTCTGAATCAAGTCATAAAGTATACCGGTTAGACACATAGACAAATCTACAACTGCATTGTTAAACTTTACCGGTTGTCCTAATACTCAGTGACACAATGCAACAAATCTTGAAACTTAAATACCATTTGACAAATCCTTAAACCACTTTACTAGTACCAGTAAAAACATGTTTCAAATCATTTGTGGTCATTCAAATATATCTATGCAGATTTACCAGTCATTCAAATCAACCATATCAAAAACACATCCACAAAATCATTCACCACTTGACACAATGATTTTTCATGTGGAAACCCAAATGGGAAAAACCACGGTGGGGATGAATACCTACAAGTATTTTGAACTCTTTTAAAGTTTGCCCTGTTAGGAGCCAAGCCCACTTAGAAGCTTATACAATGATGCTCAATTAGGAGCAGACCTTGTTAGGAGTCACCCGGTTAAGGTATTTATCTCAACCCTGTTAGAAGCTTTGATCTATTAGAATCAACCTCGCAAGAGGATTTATAACTCAGATATTGAGTCACCCTGTTAGGGGATTTTACAATTTGAGGCATGTTAGGACCTACCCAATTAAGGGATTTTACTTGTTGTAATTGTTAGAGAACAACATGTTCTTGACTGATCTTGAAATAACACTTCCTTGATGAATCGGATCCTTTAATGCTCCGATCTGCCTTCTAATCATTCTATAGATACACCTCATGGTTTGGCAACAATCTCTGTCACACTTAATCAAATTGCCAACACTACATTGAAACAAATCATCGACCTTATAAGAAAATACAGTAGGTCAATAACACAACACAAACCCTACAAATCTCATAGAGATTACAAACATATTAGTTAAATCTTGATCGTTAAATTACATGCAATCAGCATTACATTCTTCTAGGCATCTACAAACAATCCTTGATCACTGCACTTTGAATCTGTAACTCATCATGTGTTTGTCACTTCATACTATGTAATTGATCATTCCCAAGATAAACAGTTATCTCTTACATGCCAAATCCATTTCAAAACTCATCACATGCAACATGCTTACATGGCATCTTCGTCACCAATCATCATTCAGTCATAGATCATCACAACCGATCTCCAAACTTCATCGGTTAGGGTTCTACATCTCAATTGGTTAGGGTTACCAGTTAATCTTCACCGCATCAATATCGGTTGCTTTACTACATCATTATTGGTAGCTATACTTGCTTCATTACCGGTTGCAATTGACATCAATTACAGCACTATACTTCTCCAATGCAATCTTCATGCAATGCCAACATAGTTATATTATGAAAACAAATAAATGGGTAAATGATATTGCATTCATGATGCACCTTGGAAAGCTTTCGCTCAAGTTAAAAATACATGAAATTATTCCAAGTGTTGGTTCCCTTTCACCAAGTATCACTAGTTAACCTCAAATAAATTCTAGTAGTAAATAGATCCCCTCAAGACATTCAATACATTTCAAATATTTAAGTTCTTTATTTATTGTATTTCAAACTCCCTTTTTGTATATTTCAAGTAGTGCAAGTATTAAAGGATAAAATAATTGACCTACTAATTAAATGTGTTTAGAATCATAATTACTCTTTTATATTTTGAGCAATATGAATTAATGTTTAGTTAAGGATTTCCTTCAATATGAGAAGTTGAATATTTGATTGTTTTTTTATTAGATCTCAAGATATAGAGTATACAAGGCATTGAGAATAGTCAATTCTATTATTAGTTAAAAACATTTACCTTCTAGCTATAAAGAAACATAAGACTAGTAAAAGGGAGAAGTTACTTTTAAAATGCAAGTAATTAACATAAATAAATTTATTTAATATTTAAATTTAGAGGTGAATTTCATAGTTAAATCTTCATACAATCTAAAGGGTAGAATCTATTTTGGAAGAATAGTAGTAGTAATCAAGGTGTAAAGAAATTTTATTTGAAACCAAAATAGTTTTAGTAAATGGAATGAGACAAACGCTGAAATCTTTTATGTGAGATTATTAAACTTGACTTCCCTTGCAGATCTCAAATTTAGTACTTATCTTTTGTTTGTATATGTTTAATGAAACTTAGTTTGAAGGATGAAATAAAGTTAGAATTTTTTGCTCTAGATTATTGGATTCTATCTTAATCAAGTAAATGAGTTTCAAGAAACCTATTCATGAACACTTAGAAAATTCAAAAATAATCTTAGTTAAAGTAAAGTTTTAGGAACGACATTAGCCCTCTTCTAAGAATTTGAAAATTGATATGGTTATCATTGGTAGGAAATATTAAAAAATAAAATAAAAATAAAAATAAAGTGTTATTTCAAGTGGGAAGAATAGTAGTTTATCTCCCTATAATTTTTGCAATGGATTTGGTAGCTTGATTGAAATTACTTATTAGGAGACCTTATTATTATTTACAGTGGTTAACTAACAAGTATTAGACTCTCTTCTAATCTTATTTTCAAACAATTAGCAATTAAAAATAATGTGGTTATTAAGCTTATTCTTAAATAGTATTTCCCCCTTCAAAAAAGAAGTATTAGATTCATATCCAAAGTATTATTATTTGATAATTTAATTTCCTTTCAAGCAATTTAATACCTTTAAGTAAGGATATCATTGTAGAAAATAATTAAAGATAAAATTTATGTTACTTCAAATGGAAGAATTAGTTGGTTTATCAATAATGTGGTTATTCTCAAGCTTATTATTAAATAACTTTTTGCCCTTCAAACAAGTAAGTGTTAAATTCTTTTCCGAAGTCTTGCTATTTAATCATTTAATTTTCTTTCAAGCAATTTAGTACCTTTCAAGTATTAGGATTCATAATTAAAGTGTAATGGTTTTGTTCCCAAATAATTGTATCTTGAAAGTAATTCAAATCATTTTCATAAGCTATCTCTTACATGTATCATAGTTTTCAAACAATTAATACTTTCATGTATTTAGTTCAAAATTTAGAATTTTAATTGATATCATAGTTTTCTTTCAAGATAATACTATTCCAAAATAGTTGAGTATTTGTTGACTTTAAAAAGTTAGACTTAATAATCCATTAATCATGTAGTTGAGTATTTAAAGTTAGACTTAATAGTCTTTCTCTTTCAAGAAATAATAATCTCCTAGTAGTAGGTTTGTTACTTTCATTATGAAGAAAGTGATCCTTTCTTTTTTGTAGAATTAGAATCTTAGTTGAATTTTTAAATATTTAATTCTTTGCATGTAATAGTTTCATAGTTGCATTATAATTATGTTTATCTAAGCTTTCATAAATTTAATAGTTAAATTCTTCGATAGATAGCTAAACAAGAGGATTTGAAGCCAAAAACCTTAGCAACATTCGATATCTATGGTGCCTCTGGGTCACACTTATGGGTAATGTTGTCGTGTTGAACTACTGCACTTAACACCTAATAAAGCTGCAACAACGATGTTTGTGGCATCATCCCTATAAACCATCGGGGATAAATAAGGGTCATTTGGAAGTTAAAATCCAAGGCGTGGGTAATCCCCCTTGGATTGATAATCTAAAAAGATAAATTTTAAATGAATTTACATCCTCTTAGTTAAACCTTAGAAAACCCCATTAGGGTTGGTTGTATGCGATATTTTGGAATTTATTTATCTTGATGAATTTTGGCGGATGATATTGGGTCAAGGGTGATGCATATGATAGGTAATAGGACTTAGTTGATTTAGGCCACAAGTAGGAGGTCATCTTGAGCCTCTTTTCTATAGAGCTACCATTGTAATTCCCACCAAAATACCCTAGAGAAATAAACCATAATCTACTAAGAAATAGAGATAATTTATTTTTTTAGAAAACCATTACGTATAGGTTATCCCTAACATTTATTAATACAACATTACAACCAATATACATCAATACATCATTAACTATTTTCAAGAATACATAAATCAACATGAACATATCCATAGAATCATATTACACAAGTGGAGTTATCATTTAACCATTAACATATCTCTATAAAACTCATCCAAAATATCCATTCCCTAAGGCATCTCAATGTCACTACTTGACACAATACTAACACATCACATATCCATCTAGAACATAATATTCTATTATCCATCTTAAAATTTACTTCTCATACATCTATGATAAATCATTAACACATATGCATAACTCTACCACATTTCATACTCTTTAGGTTCATATAAAATACCAGCCAAATGTTCCTAATACCCATCTTTATTCATTAATCATTTAACACATCATGAATCTAAACGCGTTTAAACTTGTCCTACATAAGGAACTAGATTATTTCCTCAAGCACAACCATTACACAACTCATCAAGAACACTATCGATGTTCATATGCAAGATTATAACAACTAGCACTTATCTACTTCTAAATAGGATTCCATGCTACTAAACAAATTCAAGAGTTGTATGCTACTACAAGAATAAACACAATCTAATTTTTAAATCCCCTAATTCAACATAGGATCTCATTTCCAACATGATGATAATTTCTACAACATGAACCATATAATAATACATCATCATATTACAAAAGCATAGATCTACATCATCAAGTCCAAATACACAAGGGCACATGAAGCAAGCACACAATCTCTTTGCTACATCCCATTCTAATGCTTAATAATACAAGTTTCATAAGTACATGTTCATAATCCACATTTACAAGTCATCGTAATACAATATTATCTCTAGTACATAGAAATCAACACCATAGGACAACTGCATGTTAAAGAGTCATATATTCCATACAACCCACAACTACTCATTTATTTCCATATCCCAAGACATCTACCATTGAAGATTAATATCTTTCAAACCAAGGCATACATGTTTGTTAACATATTCAATATCTTCCACAAGATATACACAAGACACTGCATCCATAACTCTCAAAAATTTTATTCCTTTCTAATCAAGAATAGAATATCCATTTACAACAATCTCACTCAATAAATATCATTCTGAAATCAATCTACTACAAGTCCTATTATACATATTCTCAATATATCATACATAATCTTCTTTACAATTGCATCCTTCATTCGACATGCTATCATTTATAGTTACATAGAATATGCTCAAAGAAATCCATCCACATGAAGAGATCATATAAATCCATGTCCCAGCACATAAGTGTCCAAAGAATAACATCCCAATGGAAGAAGGCATAAAAGTACCCGACCATATGGAACCAAATAGGAACCACCCCCCATGCTAGGAGATGACATAAGGTGCCAACTTACACTCAAGACCTAAGCTGACACCTAACAACCAAGGATACAACATGACATCGCAATACTTCTACATAAGAATACAACATCCAATCACATCACATGGCTAAAACAAAGCAACCAAATGCCTAGAGGCATAATCAACAAATCAAGACATATGGATAATGGAAACATGTAGGGAAAAAGTGTCATCACATGATATCCAAACAAAGAAGGGGTCAAGCCTCATCCTAATAGACATGTGAAACCATCTCCACCTAGGAACCATCTCCATAATGAAAGACTATAATTTTTGTAAATTTTGTATTTATTCAAGGGGTGGGTAAGGGTGGATCGGATTGTTGTTGATGGGATTTTTTTATTCCTGATTTGTGCCTCACTATTGATATCTAGGTTTGACTTTTTGACTTGAACAATCATTATATGGATGTAACTAATTGATAATTTTAACTATTAATAAAATATACAATATTTAATGAAAAAAATGCTTTGTTTGGACACTTTGTTCTTTCCACCACTCCCTCAATTAATTTCTATCGCTAGGTTGTTGGAGCTCAAATGGAGCTCCAACCATGGTTCAAGATTCACAAATGAGCCCAGGCCCACTTTGAATATAAGTATCTTGTTCTTTGATCATTAGATCGTTGGAGATTGGAAGAGCTTCTAGCAATGGTTCAACTCCAACAACATACCACCACATTAACTTTGTCATAAACATATATTCATTGTTGGGTCATTGCAACCTAAGAAAGGTTCCAACAACAATGGAAAATTCCATGATATCTTCTCTTACTTGTCATATCATTGCCAAAACCTTGTTGTCGGATTGTTGGAACCCAACAATGGTTCCGACGATAGGACAAGTTCTATCAATGGATTGGGTGGATGCCACATAAGATTACCCTACTGGCTTTGTTGGGTCATTGGTGTTGGAATCAAGGAACACTGAGAGGGAGGGGCCAATCAATGTTTTGCAATGTTTAACTTTGTTAATCTATTCATTCAACCACTTAATGCATATGAGCAAATGAAAGTTTCAAGAACATAAATAAAATAACCACAACACCATAACACCAAGATTTTTGTATGTGGAAACCTGGTTAAGGGAAAAACCACAGTGGGGATGAACCCACAATATAGGTATACTCTGCAGAAGTATATAAATATTACAATGGGAAATGCACATGCATTCAGGCACACTACCTAGAGCTCACTATTCAAAAATTTAGGCTCACTACCTTTATAATAATTAAAAAAGATTACAGAAGTACTTGAACTAAAGAGTATCATCTACAAATGCCTGATAATAGTTTTGGTTAAGCTCAATAATCACACTTTCACACTTATCTCATTCTGCTTCATTTCATTGTTCTGTCACAAATCCAGAGCATAGATCTCTACCCTACATACATGAAACTGTGCACAATTGATCTCTAACACTTTTTCCATACTCAAAATGATCAATTAAATTGATCTTATATATCTGCAACATGAAATCATATCCATCACTAGTCAGCTCATCAAGACAACACATTTTTCAAATGTGTACACCCTGTCAGCAAAATCCGATCTCAAATACTAATGCAGACCAAAAAGAATTATCATCACACTTCCTAAATGTTATCTAAACATCCTTGATCACAAAAAAAATCACCAAAACTACTCCATCAAATCTGCACAACGATCAACTACACAAGTCAGCCATACTTCACTGTTCAACCCAAAAACTGGTACACCGGATCTTCTAAGTTCTAACTTGCACAACAATTATCATTGGATACCAAAACTATGGAAATAAGATGTTCCAGACATCCAAATACCTTCCCTTAGATCCACAACACAAAATACTAACCTGTAAAGTAATCCGGACCAAAATACTGAACTCTGTCAGATGCTTTGATCTAGCTTGTTAGACTTAACCAAGTCTTCACTCAGACTTTCGGTATAAGAAAATCATGTATTGTGGATGGGATCACTGACTTGGGTTGCCATCAGTGACAACATGGATGACCTATGTGGTGTCTCTTTCCAACAATCTCCCCCTTTGGCATTGATGGCAACACTTAGTGAAAAATGACTAAGTGTCGGAATCAGTACCAACATATGTACACACTAAAAAAATTTAAAATTCAAAGATTCCAAAACTCCCCCTGAGATGAACATAACATTTTTCACTTCCCTTCACTCCCCCTTTGACATCAATTGGAAAGGTAGGGATCCACATGCCAAAAATTCACACAAAACTCTATATACAGACTGCATATGTACAAACAGACTTTACTAACGTACATAAGCTTAAAAATATCTGGAAAAATGTTTCTCAATGAGCTCAAATGGCTGTCCCAACCTTTCTTGAGACACTCTAATACTGAGATGAGACCACTGCAAAGGAATACCTGCATCTCTGTCGATTGAAGATCTGAAGGTTCATTTGTGGCTATGGCATCCTTAGCTTCTTTCAAAGCACTACGCATTGTGTCCATCTTGGGAGAAATTAGACTTCAAAGTTAACTAACTCTACCAACAACCTTATCCCTATAATGGCTCAAGTTCTTAATTTTTTTATAGAAATGATACGACCTGAGCTTCTTGACTAGCCATAGAGGCAGGCAATTGATCAAAAGACTAAGAAATTGCTTCTCACTTTCCTTTATTTGCTTCTCAATGTCTTCAACGAATTTAAAATATGACAAACAAGACTTGTAGACATTGTCTCCCTCAGATAAGGCATCTTGAATGCTTTTTACACAAGTGTCTAACAAACTTCTATCATGAGCAATCATTTTCTTCAATTCACCAAATCTCTTGTCATTGAATTCATTCAGGACCTTGAATTCAACTAACTTCTCTAAAGATTCAAAATGAATACTTACAGAGTTAATGAGGTGTAGTGTCACAATGTGCATACCCCTTTGTAATTTGACTTGCATCTTTTGTAAACACTTTGGTGTCCATTCCCCTAGCACTTGAGTAGGTTCACTTCAGCCCTTGTTTCAGCATTTTCCCTCTCAGGATGCTCAAGACACCCTTCCTAGTAGCTCCCTTGTGGCGTCAGTCTAGTTAGTCATGTGTCTCCCTTGTCTCCTGTCATTTTTTAGCATGATTCATTTGGACTCTTTTTTATAGAGAATAGTTTGTTTTCATTAATAAGTCAAACTTAAGGTTGACCGTAAAAAAAAAGCTTATGTTCTGATTTTACAATATTATTAATATAATTTATTATCTTATTATATTTAAGATTTAAAAGAAAAGTAAAAGCATTATTAATTAAAATACTAAAATCATGCAATAATAAATTATATTTCACAATTAAGTAAATATACAATTAATTTAAGTATTAAATAATATCTATGGAAATAATAAGGGTCGTGACAAGAGGCTTCATAGTGTGGACCTATTGTTTGTTTAATTTCTTCTCTTTTTCTCCTTCCATTTTATCTTGGTTATTTCATATATCGCATTTACTAGTTTAGCTTCATTACTTTCCATTTTTATTGCATTTTAATCACACCTGTAAATCCTTGTACAAATTATGTACCTCATCCGCATAGGACAATAGCACATTTCACTAGTGTCCCGGACCTATGCACTCATCCTTTGGACATAGGCTTGACAAAGTCATCTAAGAGCCTCACATTGCGATTAACTACTCAACTCTATCATTTTTATCCCCTAGCTCACCTTAGCGCCAGTTTGAGTGAGGTAGCAGTGGATAGATTTGTCCTCTAAGATTCATCATCTTGGAGGTGACAAATCCCCTCCTCTACATGAGGCTCTTTAGTTGACCAAAGGGAGAATTTGATGTGTCCTTTACAAATGTAGGCATTATCTTTTCTAGGACACCGAAAGCAAGAATTAATAGTTCACTATCCTAAATGTGAGACTTCAAGATCTCCTCTCTTGCCTTTGCCTATGCAAAAGATGCTAGCTTCAATTTCAAAATAGGAGAGAGAGTATCCAAGTTGATTGACCCTTGGGACAGTGCCAGATCATCAAAGATCGATTTATCTTTTTCAAGAAATTCCTTTACATCCTCAACAGTGTCTCTTGCCTCAGAGAGAACACCAGTCATTTCAACCTTCATGTCCTCTATGTCAGTTTTTGCCTTGACCTCTTTCAGACCTTCATTATCAATCGGAGCTTGAGTCTCCATAGATGGCATGGTGCCCATTGGCTGATCCAAAGGATTCTAAGTATCCTCAACTGACTCTCCTTCTCCTATCTTTTTTCTACCCTTATTCATCACATCTTCCTTATCTTTATCTACACCTTCCTCTTTTGGAATAAAGGATACATTTACTTCAACTTGATCAATTTTTTATTGTACTTTTTACACTTCCAGAATAGATGAGACAACATAATATTCCTTCTTTTCCAAAATTGGCTTTAAAATCTTCTCAGTATCTTTAATTACTTCATCTATTTGCCCAATCATGAGCTTGTTGATTCTGGTTTTTCTTCTAAAATGTTTCTGGGCTTCTTTAAGTATTCTATTTACTTCCTCTACTACTATTACCAGGCATAGATTGACTATTACATATTTTTTCAACCTATCATCTTCTACCTTGGCACTACCTCTTCTCATTTCTAAAAGGTTATACAAGATTTTAGGGATCTCCAACATAATTTCTACAAGTGCCCTATTGAAAATGTTAAAAAAAAATTAGTGTGGCTTCTTCTAGAGTCCTTTTACCAGCATCATCAAATTTGTCATAACATTCAAAAAGTGGTTTTAAGTTACCTTGTACTATTATGGCCTCTTCAACCTCTTTAACTAACATGCTAGGCTTGGTTGCATCCAACTTCACTTTCTTGTTGGCTTTCTCTTCATTGGAGGGCTTGTCCTTAGAGACTTTTGATGCCCTTTTTCCCTCGGACTTTATTTCCTTTACTGCTTCATTTGATTTAGTTTCCTCATCATCCTCAATAGTGACATACACCTTAGAGCTTTTATCCTTCTTTCTCTTTTCACCTTTTCTAGATGTCTTGGCTTGTGATTTGACTATCTTGGCAGAATCAAAGGAGGGTGCAGTGCTTCTAGTCTATCTTGGCTTGGGAGTGGAGGCTTCTAGACTAGTAAATTCAACTTTCACTGGCTTCTTATCTTGATGAGTTCATTTTTTGGCCTCCCGGACTGCTTCCTTTGCAATCCCAATACTCTCTACACACTCCTCTATGTCCTTCCTCACCTTCTTCACAATTTAAGACTTCTTAAATTGAGAATGTAGTTGTAAGTCCTCTACAAATGTGCCAAATATTTCTTCAGAGGGGTCTACAGGATTGCTCAAGAGATGTTGAGCATACAGTTCAAGAATTTGTTCATCAACTTCATACCCCATAGGCATGATCCATATTGTCCTTGGCTCCACTACTTCCATCAGACATTGATCAGTGTCAATCATGAAGCATATTGTGTCCTTATACTTCTCAACTATTGAGATTATCTCCCTATCCTGCATTGTACTTTGAAAGTTCTTGAAAATTCCACAAAGAGTAGCTTTTCGGGCCTTGTTGTCACCAATGTTGTATAATAGTTCTTTAATTTTAACAACTACTAGTCTATTATATTCCCATTTAACCTAACCTATTCTTGTAACCTCATTCATGAAATAGAAGAATAGGCATAGGATCAAAGTACCGTATTTGAATGTATTCTTCTTATCCTGCTTAATCTTTGTCATATTCTTCATCAACTCACTCCAGAGCAACTCACATAGATCATATTTCTTGTTTTCCTTGACCATCTCATATGTTGCATAAATTGCAGTACCAGATATTGAATTTTAATTGTCAAAGTGGTAGATTTTGTAACCAATCACCATGGAAGCAAATCTCACATCATGCTCTAGTATGTCATTGATTGTCATTGCCCTCTTGTCAAATTTTGAACCGGTTGTATCTTTGGCTATTTGGTTCTTCATGAACTTCAATGTGGGCAAATCACCGTATGAGCATAGACCAGTTATGGCCCTAATAGAATTTGTGGTGATCTTAAACAACTTGTTTAACTGCATAAATTCATCATGCATCCTGCTTAGAATATACCGGTCCCACTTGTTTTCATCGAACATCAAAAATTTGATAAACTGAGCAAAACTCTACTCTTCTAGCACTTTATATTCTAGCTTAAGCCTAAAATTATCATCTAACATCTACTTGGTGTAGATATTTAATAGATGCAAGCTTCCAATCTCCTCAAGGTTAGCATGAATATAAACTCTAATATCTTCAACATCCAAAACACCATATGGAACTGATGAAAGTGCACCTTGCGGGTCTACTTCAATAGATATGAATGGATGTTTCTTGAAATTTGGATGGGCTCTTTTGATGATATCAACAACTAGTGGTGTCGCCATTTCATAAATTTCCAACTTGAAAATTTGTGCAGATAAATACCTTTTCACCGGATTAGGGTTTCACACAAGAATCTCCTTCACGCTTTGATCTCTTGGAGAATATTCTTGTAGAGTTCTCTCCTCTTTTATTCTAATGCAAAGTAAAAAATGAAGAAGCAAATTTTCTTTTTATCACTCACATATCTAACTCTTAGGGTGCAATAAATGTGTTTTTCCCTAAACCTTCCACATACCCTGCTTTTTCAAACTCCTCCACAAATTTCATCTGCGGATCTTCAATGTTGCCCAATATCTTATGGAAACCAATCCCAATCATTTGCAATGCCCTAATGAAACATCTTCTAACTTGCCAGATTCATGTATCATCTGCTACAAGTGGGGTACAGGATTTTCATGAAATTTTCCCCTAGGCCAGAGGCCTTGAATTAATTCTCGGATGAATTTTCAACATCGGATTCAGGTGTGAATCCATTTCCTGTATTAGTATCACTCTACTTTACCCATGTTTTCTTCATTTGGCTCCTTATCTCATCTACTTTCACTTTTCCTTTAACATCTGCCTACACATTCTTGTTCTTGTCAATCAGACCATTCCTATTCATATTCTTGCTTTTGCAGAATCTTGTAATGTGACCAAAATTGTTGCAATTATAGCACACAACATTTCCTTGTCCAAACCTATGATTCCCTTTATTTCCTCTTGATTTTCACTAATTACCAATGTGTCTAAACCTATTGCATGCATAACATTTAATATTCCTTCTATTGAAAGAGTTATTCATCATACTTTTGCACTCATTGATTTATGTCCATATATATTGCATTTGAAACATTTACCGGAGAAGGGTGAACCATTATGATTCATTCTATTTCTACATTGAATAGATTTATGACCAACTTTATTGCAAACAAAGCAATTACCATTAAACCTTTGACCATTAGGTTGCCTTACCAGAGACCTTCTTAGTTTGTTTTTCTGATTTGTTGACTTAGGATTGCTTTGACCAGATCCAGAGCTCTCACCTTTCTCAAATCCAAGACCTCACTAGTTATTTACATCCTTATGGCTTCCAAGCATCGCACCAAGCTTCATTGAGCTAGTCCCGAACTTCTCCTTGTACTCATTTGCAGTCACAATTTCATCCCTAAGAATGACAATCTGCCTTTCAAGCTCTTCCTCATAATGTTTGGATTCTTGCAAGTCAAGCTTTAGTTGGCCAATCTCACAATCAAGTCTGCAACATTCTTTAGATTTATCTTTCAATAACTGAGTAAGATTCTCTTCACTCTTCTTCCTTCCTTCAATTGCCTTGGTCAACCCCATCACATAGATTCCATCTCACGTTTTAGGGCTGCATTTTCTTTTGCAAACTTATCACATTCTTCTATCTTCTCTTTCAAGGCTTGACTCAGGTGACCATCTTCCATGCTTTTTCTTTCCTTTTGTTTTAGCTTCTCACAAAGTTCCTTTATCTTTTCCCTAGACTTGTTCAGTTGCCCTTTCAATGACTGAATGAAATTTTCAACATCCTTAAGACTTCCTTGCAATTCCCAAACTTCAACTTTGGACTAATCAAGTTCATCTAGTGCAACTAGGAGCTGATGTTGAAGACCACCAAAATCCATTAAATCCCCTTCCCAGATCTTCCTCAAGTTGTTAAGCTTCCTTTGAGGAATCAAGCTTTGATACCAATTGTTGGACTCAAGGAACATTGAGAGGGGGATGAATCAGTGTTCTACAATTTTTAACTTTATTAAAATGTTCATTCAACCACTTAATGCATATGAGAAACAGAAAGATGTAAGAACATAAAGAAAATAACCACAACACCATAACACAAAGATTTTTGTACGTCGAAATCCGGTTATGTGAAAAACCTTGGTGGGGATGAACCCACAATATAGGTATACTCTGCATAAGTACAGAAATATTACAATGGGGAATGCACATGCATTCAAGCACACTTCCTAGATCTCACTACTCAAAAAGTTTGGCTCATTGTCTTTAGAATAATTACAAAAGATTACAGAAGTACTTGAACCAAAGAGTAGCATCTACAAATGCCTAATAATAGTTCCGATTAAGCTCAATAATCACACTTTTCACATTTATCTCATTTTGCTCTGTTTCATTGTTCTATCGCAAATCTGGAGCATAGATCTCTACCCTGCACATGTGAAACTACGCACAATCAATAGCTAACACTTTTTCCATACTCAAAATGATCAATTAAATCGACCTTATATATTCACAACATGAAATTATATCCACCACTAATTGGCTCATCAAGACATTACATTTTCCAAACATATACATCCTATCAGCAAAATCTGATCTCAAATACTAATGCACACCAAAAAGAATTGTCCACGCACTTCCCAAATGTTGGATAAACATCCTTGATCACAAAAAATAATTACCAAAATTGCTCCATCAAATCCGCACAACAATCAACTACACAAGTCGGCCATACTTCACTGTTCAACCCAAAAACCGGTACACTAGATTTTCTAACTTGCACAACAATTATCATCGGATACCAAAACTATGGATTTAAGATGTTCTAGACATCCAACTACCTTCCCTTAGATTCATAACAAAAAATATTAACCTAAAAAGTAATCCAAACCAAAATACTAAACTCTGCCAAATGCTTTGATCTAGCTTGCCAGACTTAACCAAGTCTTCACTCAAACTTCCAGTATAAGTAAATCATGTACTGTGTATGGGATTACTGACTTGAGTTACCATCAATGACAACATAGATGACCTATGAAATGTTTCTTGCCAACAATTGGAGCCGCTGAAATGTTCCAACGATGGGCCCTTCACTTAAAAGACTATTAGCTTTCACTTGAACACTTGGGCTTTACTAGGAACATAGGGGCCATGGGGGTCACGAGTGAAGGATAGAAAGGCCTTTTAAAGTTTAAAGACAAAACTTATGGAAAACATTGACTCAGTAGAAAATGACATTGTATACGGTGAAAATGGATACAAAAATAATATTGAAAGGCTAAATGAATTCAACCACAAAACCCTAGCCCAACAACAACAAAGATCCACAATAACATATGAAGATTACCTAAGACAATGCAAATCAAATGAAATCACAAATATTATACCATCACATGTCCAATAGGGGTTTTGATCTCCATTCTTCCTATCTCCATTGATCTTGCTTGATATATTTTCTCTCAGATTTTATATGTGCACAAGAGCTCAACAAAGAACGAAAATATGGTTGCAAGTAGGATCGCATATGCAAGTTCGAATGCTAGGATGCTTGATTAGAATGTATATGTCCAGGCCATTTGATAATGAAGAAAGCATCTCCTTATATAGAAGACGCAATAAGAAATGGAGGGATAAGATTGAGAGGTGTAAAAGATAAATGGTCGGCTATGATTAGAGGGTAGGTAGAGGAAATAAGAAAATAATGAGAGGGTAGGTAGTGTATGAATTAAGAGATGAATGACATGTGTCATGGGTAGAAAAGGTTAATGAATTAATTAAATAAATAAAGATTTATTTAATTAATAGAGGAAGTGGGATCAATTAAATAAATAAGATATTTATTTAATTTAGGAAAAAGGATAATTTAAATAAATAAAAGTATTTATTTAAATGAGAAATAAGGCTAGAAGAGGATAAATGAATTAATTAAATAAATAAAGATTTATTTAATTAATAGAAGAATTAGGCTAAAGTAAATAAATAAATAAAATATTTATTTAATTAGGCTGGACAATTTTAGGTGTCTACATTTTTCCCCTCTTTGAGACAATGCAGCTTGTCGCGTTGTTTCAAAGAAGATAATATGAACTGATACAAAGTTGCCCCAAGATGGGAATGATGTGCCCCCTCAAGAGATTGGATGAAAATGTCTAAAAAGATCACAGACAATCTCTCGATAAGAAAGAAAGGCTAGAATGTTGGCATTTTTGATGTTTATGTTGTGATTGTCATTGATGGACACACACTTGTATTGAGATCCCCTTTATATGTATGAGCTCATGCTCAACTGGTATTTGTTCCAACCGGTATGTTGTATTGTAGTCTTTAGACTAGTGACAATTTTGCAGAATGTGTTTCCCGGTCTGAAGCGGCATGTCGACCCCAAGCGGTTCGCAGATCACAAGTGGTACGAGGGAGCAAAGCGGCACACCACATTCTTACCAGTCTTCATTTTTGTCAAACCGGCAACCGGTATTTTGTATGAACCGGTAATACTCTATGATGAGTTACCAATTGGAATTTTGTGATGAGTTACCAATCCACCGATTGTTTGATGGTGCCGACACATTGACGGTGATTCCTGTGTTGTGTTACTAAGTATGTCTAGATTCATTGAACCTAGGAAATTGTAATGTAATCCTATTGGACCAACATGAAATCAGATTCCTTTAAAAGGACATCATGTCTAGGGTTTTCAAGTTGTTGTTGCTATTGCTGAAAGGGTTAATGTTGAGCTAGGGTTTAAGGTGGAAGTTGACAACGATCTTATCTGAGAAGATCAAGTTGTAATTGTGAGAGAGAGAGAGAAGACTGAAGTAATGTTGGAATGCATTAGCTGTGAGCAATACTGGATCTAACCAAGCAGTTTGTGCTATTAGATAGATCAAACACTTGTCGATTACTCACATATTTGACAAGTCTGTAGCCCTTAATTAGGTAGGCCTCAAAGCCTTTGTAAAATCCTCTAACAAGGTGGTTCACACATGTGAATCTAAAATCCTCTATCAAGGTAGTCTTTAATCGGACTTATCTCCTAACAGAGATTGAGATTCCTTATAGGATCTATTATGGTGAAGAACATTGTAAGACCTTAACCGGTCTGACCTTAACCGGTCTGGTTTCTATTCTGCAGATAGTGACTTGTGAGTTCCATCTCACCGTGGTTTTTCCCAGTTGGGTTTTCACGTCAAATATCTTGTGTTATGGTTGTATTGCTTTTGTGGGTGAATGCTTTATTCACATTTTGGTTTGCATGTGTGGTAACTAGTTTGACTGTTAGACTTCTTTACCAGTTTATCTTTAGACTATGTAAGTGTTTTGGGACAGAGATTTTTGGCATACTAGGTTAGAGTGACAGAGTCACAAGATAATGAAGACTGACTTGAGAAACAAGGGCTAGGGTAGTCTATAAGATAGACCACGAGGGGAAAACATCCTCCTTATCATCCACACATCCAAGAGATCAGAGTGCAGAGAGAGAATAAAATAGTAGCAGTCAACAACGATGGCATTGGTTCATAGATTCGATTGCGTTCATCGATTTCAGAGGCCAGCAGATGTAGGAGAGCTAGTAAGTACCGCAAAAACTCCTTGTACTTTGTCGCAATAAATGTTGTCATTAATGCATGCTAGGTAGTGCAATAAATGCATGTTTAGGTATGTCAAACAATGTCAAAAAACATTAGGGCGCGTCTGTGCTGGTGCCAGGCGCGTCTAGGTTAGCTAGGCGCGTCTGTGTTTGTGCCAGGCACGTCTATGAATGAAAAGGCGTCTATGTCAATGCGAGCGCGTCTGCGTTGCACAGGCGCGTTTGTGCTATGTGAGCATGTCTGTGCAGAGCAGGTGCATCTATGTAGTATGTATGCGTGTTTATGTCTAAAATGTGCATTTATGTCTTCTAGGACAATTCGGCAATTCTGTGATGAACATACATTGTCGATTGGATAAGCTGCTGAGAGGATATACTCAAGCAGGTCCTCTAGGGAAGACTAGAATAGCAGATAGAGTTAGAATTGACAATTCTATGATAGAACATACGTTGCCAATTAGGAAACTACTCAAGAGGATACACTCAAGAAGAGGCCCTAGGATAGGATAGATCGAGGCACTTTGTGATGAACAATGGGTACTGTAGTCACACAAATCTGTCTAGCTTAATTAAATAAATATTCACTATTTATTTGATTAAAAATCCACTAGCCACCAGTTAATTAAATTAATATTTAATTAATTCATCTCCAAACATTCTTCTATTAATTAAATAAATTATTCAATTTATTTTAATTAATTCATAAAATCAAATTCAAGTCAATTAAATAAATAAAATATATTTATTTAATTAAAATCCCCTATTCCTCTTTTAAATAAATTAAATAAAACATTTATTTAAATCATTATCCCCACCCCCACTTGCATTTTCCTACAAATGCAACTTGCACACATTTATTGAAATAAATGAATTTTTATTTTAATAAAATCCTATTTTCCCTCACCCACCAAATCCACTTGCAAAATCTAATCCCCTTCTAGATTCTTCTAACCCCTTCCTAATTAGCCTAATCCATCCCCTAATTATTGTCACATTCCTAAGCAAAATGGAGTCACTTCTCAAAGACTCCAAAGTCTTTGAAAAGCATTTAATGCTTTGTGTGTTCAACAAATTAACCCCCAAAGTCTTCCAAGACCACTAATGGCTCTTACATGACCATTTATGGCTCTTACATAACCATTTATGGTTATTTCAAACTTGTCTCCCCAAACACTTATTGTTTTGACCATATTCATCCATTTCACATTTGCACAAGAGTTTATCCATTGGATAAAAGCTTTATTCTTTTAATAAAGAGTTTATTCATTCAACCAACCTTGACTTTAACTCCCAAGGTCATATCAGGCATTTAATTCTTATTCCCTCCCCTCTCAACCTATCTCACATTGACACTTGTCATCCTGGGATTGGGTTGAAAGCCCTCACATGGATTTGAAATCATTCAATCCTGACCCTTGTTGAGATTACTCAATCTCAACCATCCATTGCTCCATTTTTCCTATAAATAGAGCCCATTCCTTCATAATCCAGATCCTGAAAACTTGTATGTATTTAGGCTATAGACATTTTTAGAGAGCATTTTAGCATAAGCAATCTAATATCTTGTTATTTTGGTTAAAATATATCATTTTAGCATCAATAGCATAGCATTAGATTTTCATTTCATATTTGGAGCTATACTACAATCTCAATCCTCCATAAGCATCCATAGTGCAAAAAGCTGCTGAGAGCTACACTATTTTGGAACTTGGAGAGGAGAGGAACAAGGGAGAAAGAAACTAAGAGCATGTTAGGAGGTATTTGGAGATGCCTCATCATGTTTTCTTTGATAGTTAAATATGCTTGTTTTTTTTAATGTCTCTCTTGGTATGCCTTTTTAGATTAGTTTTTGATTGACTAACGCTAACAGTTTCGTGTCTTTTGTGTTGTTTATCATTTGCTAACCTTGTTCCATTTAGGAGGGCATTAGGTACCAAGACATAGTACTTTGTGATGAATAGGGAGTACTAATATGAGTAGCACTTTGTGATGAACAGGGAGTACCACTAGGATAAACAGCAACACTTTGTGATGAACAGTGAGTGTCACTAGGATAGAGTGCCATATGATAGATATAAGCACTAGGATCAAAAGCAGCATTTGGTGATGAACAATAAATACCACTTTGACTGACATAGTTGATTTCCTTAACTGCAGGAGTACCTACCTATGCTAGAGTCACGGGAGAGATTCCCATCGACTCAGAGCTTATGACCAGAGCTGACATTTGAGGATAGAGCCATGATTGAGGTTATGGGTTTGTGATTCATTTTGTACATGCCTGAGTTTTGCACAAACATTGGGTTGCTGACTGCTTTAGCTGAGAGATGGCACTCTGAGACATGCACGTTCCATTTGCCGATGGGTGAGATGACAGTCACCTTAGAGGATGTGTACAGTATTTTGAGGATACCGATCGATGGGGAGTTGATACCCTATGATCGAGATGGAGACAGGGATGCTTTGAGGTGAGTGTTTTAGGATCCAGGACTAGAGATGAGGGTTGGACATGTAGCGTGGGATACCATGACATAGACCGGATTGGCGCTACCAGCAGTACTGGGAGGAGTGATCAGTGGGTTCCTGTGTCTGGATAGGGCAACATGAGGGTTGGCTGTGGGCTGGGGGAGCACATTGGAGACACTGGTGACACAGCATACCAGATATGCCTGGGGACCATGCGTGTCGGCACACTTGTACTATGAGCTTCATTAGTTTGTATACCATGGATCCATAGGATTGGGCTGCGGAGTGACATTATTACAAGTATGGGCTTATGAGCATCTGTCAGTGACCCGACCAATACATTTCAGAGGCAGGGGCCATGGGCGTGGTTTTGTGCATTTATATGATAGGATTACCTCACAACCATGGATCGGGAGACTGGAGCACTAGTGCAGGGTCATTGATGAGATTGACACTGTGGTATGGAGACCATACCAAGAGTGCGAGGCATGGGAGGATGACACAGTGGAGCTGCCATACACCTTCAAGAGCAGGTATCTGATTGGGCGGATATCCTATGTACTGGAGAGGCAGTTGGTTGACAGGGTATGTAGGCAGTTCGGTAGGATTCAACAGATGCCACGGGGTTTCGGGATGTATGCTCGGATAGTGAGAGATCAGGCACACTTCGAGCCGTTGTTATCATATGATCAAACAATGATGCAGCTGGTGGAGATGGTGCCCATACCTTGGGATATGTGGCCAGAGATAGAGGATGCAGGGATGGATGCAGAGTATATTGCATATTTGGCTGAGCATCCATTTCCATGACTGACTGACCCAGGGGAGCAGATAGATGGAGATGGCAAGGGTGATGAGGATGATGATGGATATGGTGGGGGTAGAGGCCGACGAAGGAGGTGAGGTGTGATAGGGGAGAGGAGAGTGGCTCCGTAGAGAGAGGGTGGGGAAGAGAGACAGGCTCGAGTGGTGAGAGGCTGCAGTGGTTTACCATTACAGGTGCCAGTAGCATAGGGTCCTAGATAGGTACAGGGATAGGGATGAGGATAGAGGCAGGGGCAGCCACATGAGCAGCCACAAGTATAGGAGGGAGATGAGGAGGAGCAGGATGAGCTACTAGAGTTGAGAGAGGTCTGCCAAGGATAGGGAAATGAGATCCAGGATCTAGAGAGGGAGATAGCTAGGCTCAGGAGACAGCTGAGGGACATGGAGCGGGAGAGAGATCAGGCTATCTAGTGATATACAGAGGCTGAGATAGCACTGAGGGCAGGGAGGCAGGTGACAGAGGACACAAGAGCTAGTTATGCTTATGTTCTACGAGCCGGGGAGGAGATAGGCTACTAGAGAGACCTATACTATGGGGTTGTGCCACCAGAGCAGCGAGCTAGGAGCTTCCGTAGACCATCATGGACAGCGATGACCACTAGAGGGAGGGGTAGGAGACATGCATCCAGTGGTGGGGTTATGGGTCCTCCACCACCACCAGATAGAGGGGACAGGAGAGATGATGCTAGGGCGGGTCCTTATAGGGCTTAGACTTCATCAAGGCCAGGCGGCTCTGAGGGAGGGAGTTCATCATAGCCTTAGAGGGCTCCCTATGTATCATTTTTGTACCATTTTGTATGATGATGTAGACACCTTCAGGTGATTGTAGCCATATGATTTTGACATCATTGTATCATGACACTTATGATTTTGATATATATGAGATGTTTCATCCTTGTGGCAGCTATATGCATGTGTACCTATGTGATGAGATGTTTCATGATGTATGTTTCTATGTGATGGTTATGATATGGATGCAAATATGTACATGATGACATGCAATATTTTTGTTCTTTTATGTTTTATATGTGTTATGCATATGTGAATGTAAATGTATGAAATGCAGATGAATATGATAATGATGTAAAATGTGCTAACATGTGTTGTGTGTAGGATGTGATGCAATTGTGATATCTATATGTATGTATGAAATGTTTAATATGTGGTAATGCAGGTGCAACTACATGAAATGCAAAGGTTTTTGGTGTGTCATTATACTCAGTCATGTGATAGTGGACTCAAGAAGGATGATGGAGGTCAATCAAGAAACAGGGATGAAAGATAGCCGATATGAAAGTGAAAGAGCTTCTTGTGCGTTATCATCATTGAACTTTATTATGGCAAAATAGGTTATGGCAATCGAGGCATATGTTTGACCCAGAAAGTCATTGTACCTGTTTGCAATGGAGATAAGACAGTCATAAACAAGGAATGCCCCAGTTCATACTAGACTCATAGTGTCCTCATATCCTTGGACAAGTCATAGAATTACTAAGAGACAATCCACAGACAGCAAAGAAAAATAGGTGATGATACCCCATCCTCGCCTTTCTAGTCAAAGACATCCTAGAGATAAAAATCCCTAGTCAGAGACATCCTGGAAAAGCTAGAAGACATGTCACCAAAAAGATAAAATCAAAAGAAAATCAAGACTCAACACCAACATCCACTGTAGTCCTCAAGTTTTAGTGTCTCTTGTCACTTGTATAAGTCTTATTTGATTGTGGTCACAATGTTTAATTTCACAAAAAAGGATAGATAGCACTGAACTACAATGTTGTCTGATTCTGTTGAAAGATTTGATTTGTTGAAGCTCACTGTTGCTATTGTGCCTAATCTGAACTGGTTGAATCCATGAAACTGATACTTTATTACAGAGAAGATGGAACTTTATTGCGGACTGGTGATGCAAATGTTTCTTTATTGTGGATTGTGCACGGATAGACTAAAGAAAAGTGGAAGAAACTGTACTCCTCAAAATATGTGATGCTCTTAGTTCCACACCTATCACTAGATGCAGGATTTACCTTAGCCACAGATAAGAGATGATTTATTATGGATGGAAAGGGGTGAAAAAAAATGGGGTTATTATTAATGGCTAACCAATCCTAGGTAGATCAATAACAAGCCATGATGGGAATGGGCAAGTTTATTATGAATGAATAGGCTATGAGTGTGTGCAAAGTGAAAGGATGAGATGGAATCCTGGAGGAGGGAGGAGAAATGTCTCTATGCATGGCATTGGTGACCCATTTTTCACCATGGTACTTGCCCAGGGTGCCACCGAAGTGGTTTTCACCATTGGATGAAAAGGTTTTTCTGTTTTTTCAATTTTTTTATTTTTTTTTTGTATGTTTGAATTTTATTTTTTTTTGTATTTTTGAAGTAGGATACTCTGAAGAGCTATGTGTAAAACTGGTGAAGGTGCATGCTATTGATAGGATCCTCCAAAGGTTCACCCTCTGTGGTTGAGAGCTGATATGCACCAAATCCATAGGTTGTTATAATGATGTAAGGACCAAGCTAGTTTAGTTCAAACTTTCCCTTCTTCTCTCTGTCTTGCTGATTTTTAGGATTTTCTCTGAGAACCAAGTCACCTACCTCAACTGTGCAAGACTTGACTTTATGATTGCAGTTGCGAATCATTCATTATTGATAAGCCTTGAGGTGATTAAAAGCAGTTTGTCTTGGTTCATCCAATAGTTCAAGTTCTTGTAAGCGAGAGACCCTATAGTCTTCATCACTGATAAGGTTTTGCAAAGATACTCGTAAAGAGGGTAACTCGAACTCAATAGGCAAGATAGCTTCAGTTTCGTAGACAAGTGAATAGGGTGTAGCTCCTATAGGTGTTTGGACACTTGTGCAGTAAGCCCAAAGTGCGGGATTAAGTTGGATATGCCAATTGCGGCCAGCGTCGTCAACTGTCTTTTTCAGGATTTTAATGATTGTTTTATTAGATGCCTCAGCTTGACCGTTACCTCGGGGGTAATAAGGTGTGGAAAAATGATGTGTAATATGGAAGCGGTCACAGAGTTCATGAACATCCTAATTTTTGAAGGGACGCCCGTTGTCGGTGATGATGGAAATAGGAATACCGTATCGACAAATAATATAGTTGAGAATTAATGTAGCAATTTTTTTTCTAGTGACTTGTGTAACAAGCACTGCTTCGATCCATTTTGTGAAATACTCTGTGGTAGTGATGATGAACTTATGACCATTGGAGGAAGGAGGGTGAATCTTGATTGTGAGATTGAGTCCCCACTGACAAAAGGGCCAAGGAGTCGCCATTGGTTGAAGTTCTTGTGCTGGCACATGAATGAGGTCTCCATGAATTTGACACTACTTACATTTCTTGACAAACTGATATGAGTCCTTTTCCATATTGGGCCAGTAATATCCAGTCCTGATAAGTTTCTTGGCTAAGGTAGGACCACATATCCCTTCATGAACTTCATGTAACGTAATCTGAGCTTCATCCCCTTCTAAAAATCTAAGAAGAGTGCCATCTAGACCTCGACAGTATAGGATATTGGCTAAAATGATGTATCGAGAAGATTGGTAAATGAAAGTGCGACGTTGGTTATTGGATAGGTCAGGAGGAAGGGTATTGTCATGAAGGTATGTGAAAATGGGACCATATAACTGGGACTCAGGACCGACGACACATATCATCTTAGTAGGAGTGATCTCATATGAGGGAACCAAAAGGTTGTCCACCAAGAACTCATAACGAGTCTCATTCTGTGGTAGATCGATTAGTGAAGCAATTGTAGCCATAGCATGTGCGGCTCAATTCTGCTCTCTTGGTATCTGCTCAAAGTCTAACTTCATGAAATTTTTGTTTCAAGTCATCCACCATTCTTTTGTAAGCCATTAATTTCTCATCCTTTGTTTGGTAGGCATCAGTCGCTTGATGAATTACAAGTTGAGAGTCCCCAAAAACATGAAGTTCCTGGAACTTCCACTGAACTGCAATCCATAATCTAGTTGTTAATGCTTCATATTTCGATATGTTATTAGTGCAGGGAAATGATAATCGATATGATTTTGGTATGGAATCCCCTTGAGGAGTTATGAAGAGGATACCATCTCCTGCCCCATGCTGTGTGTATGAGTCGTCAAAGTATAGCTGCCAAGGCTTTACGTGTGACACTGTCAAGATGGATTCATCTAGGAATTCTGAAGTTAGAGGAACATCATCTATCATGGGAGCATCTGCTATTTGATCTACGATGGCTTGTCCTTTTATTGCTTTTCTATCCACGTACTCAATGTTGAATTCACTCAAGAGCATCACCCATTTGGCTAGTCGACCAGTAAGCATTGCCTTATTGAGAAGGTATTTCAATGGATCGATCCTTGCAACCAACTTAGTTTTATGAGTTAACATGTAATGTCATAATTTATGTGAAGCAAAGACCACAGTGAGACACGCACACTCGATTGGTGTGTAGTTTAGCTCATATCCCACCAATGTGTGACTGATGTAGTAGAGTGCCTTTTCTTTGCCCTCAGCAACCTGTTGTGCTGAGAGTGCCCCCAGTGCTGTTGAAGTAGTTGATATGTATAGTAATAGAGGTTGATCTGGAACTAGTGACATCAAAACTGGTGGATTCAGAAGATAATCTTTGAGTAGCTGGAAAGCCTGTTGACAGTTATCATCCCATTTGAATTTGATGTTTTTATGTAGCAAGTGCTGAAAAGGATTACATTTATCTGCAAGTTGTGCTATGAATCTTTGTATGGACTGGAGTCTCCCTTGCAAAGATCGAAGTTGGCTGATGTTTCATGGTGGTTGCATCTCTAAGATGGCCTTGACTTTTTTTGGATCAGCTTCAATTCTTCTTTTTGATACAATGAATCCCAGGAGCTTCCCGAAGGTTACTCCAAAGACACATTTCTTGAGGTTTAATCTTACTTTGTATTTTTCCAACCAATCAAAGACGACTGAAAGTATGTCCAAATGTGTATCTCTGTCTATTGATTTTCTCAAGAGGTCATCAACATAATCTTCCATAGTAACATGCATAAGATCATGAAAGATAGTAGTCATGGCTCTTTGATATGTAGCGCCTGCATTTTTTAGCCCAAAGGGCATGACATTCCAACTGAAAGTTCCCCAAGGACAAGTGAATGTTATTTTGTGCTGATCCTCAGATGTGATTTTTATTTGATTATAACAAGAGAATCCATCCATCAAAGATAACATTGCATGACTTGTTGTGAGATCGACGATCAAATCTATGTTTGGTAATGGGAAGTCATCCTTAGGACAAGCTTTGTTGATGTCTCTAAAGTCTATACATATTTTGATGCTACGATCTGGTTTACTGATGAGCACTAAGTTGGAGATCCATTCAGGATAATCAATTGGGCGTATGAATCCGACATCCAATAATTTTTCAAGCTCCGCCTTGACTAATAATGCCACTTGTGGATGCATCTTTCTTAGTTTCTATTTCACTGGTTTTGCCCCCGGTTTAACTATCAAATGATGCATTACCAAATCTGGATCCAATCCAGGCATATCAGTGTATGACCATGCAAAATTTATTTGTCGCTCTGTGAAGAAACTTATGAACTTTGATCTTTCTATCTCTGTCAAAGATTGAGCCAGGAATATGTTATGTGGACTTTCTTCTATACCAATGTTTTTTTTGATGGTTTCCTCTACCAACATAGATGATTTTTCTTCATAGGATGCTGGGAGAATGTCGAGCCTTCCATCCTCGGGTGCCTCGAAGAGGTTTTTGCCCTCAGATACGTCCTTTCTTTTTACTTTTTTGGGGTCAGACAGCGCCACAACGTGGTTTTTTCCATAAGACCCTTGATTTGTTTTTATTTTTATATTTTTGCGACTAGAAGGTCCGACACCCTCACCGAAATATGCCACGTTGTTGAGTTCTATAGTGTATCCTGCTTTATGGTCCCCAAGGGGAAGATCATCTCGTATGCCTAGATAATCAATAAAGGCTTCATCATTTTTGAATGTGTCAAACTGTACAGGTTCTTCATGGTCCCAGTCAATAAGTTGGTGGTGAACAAGGGGAAGGCCTTTGATGTCTTCAAAGCTAGCGGGGCTAAGAGTGAAAATGCAGTTATATTCAGGTATGTCAAGGTAGTTATCAAGGTCATTGTTGGCACTCTCCTCATTTGTCTCAATCGCGAACGAATCCAAATTGTCATCACTAGTAGTGCATTTGTGGATAGGTGTTCTCATTCTATGTGATTTCGACCTAGAACCTAGAAGCAAGGACTGTGTGGGATCCTCAGGGGTTGTTTCTTGACCAACCTTGAATTTTCTATAAAATTCCTCTTCTTTTGTGGGTTCACCTGGTTCTCTGAATGTCTCGTTGAGTTCATAATCATTGGAGGATTTGTCTGAATCCCATTCCCATTCATTGGAGTCTGTGGAATAGCGATTCTCTTGTTGAATTTTGGCAGATTTGATTTGTAATGCTTCTCCTGTCACTTGAGTGTTTACCTTGGAAGTCATGAAACCAAGTCCTTTCGAGCATTCCTTTTTGAATGTTAAGACTGCCCTCATTTCATGAATCCAAGGACGTCCTAGTAATATATTATATGTGAGATCCAGGTCTAGGACTTGACAAACCACATCTTTTGTAACTGGCCCAACTCTGAGAGGCAAGGTGACTGTGCCTTTGGATGAACGCTCTTCATCATCATATGCCTTGATGGTAACTTTGTTTGTATAATTCACAGCTTTATCTGAATATCCCAATTGTTTAATAGTGCTCAATGTGTAAATGTTTAGACCTACTCCTCCATCTATCAGGACTCATTTTATTTGATGTTTGTGTATGAAGGCTTCAATGTGTAATGGTGCATTATGTGGCTGACTTATGGAGGCGTCATCGGCTTCTGTGAATGTAAGGGAGTGTGGAACAGAAAGTTTGTTAGGATTCCCATAGATACTGAGAGGGGGGAGTGAATCAGTATCTAACTGGTTAGTAGATTTTCTTAACTTAAAACATGTAGAGCATATTAATATTGTGTACTAGTAAGCAGAAAGTAATGCAATAAACAGAGATAAAAAAAACCATATGAAAAACACACCATAACACAAGGATTTAACGAGGAAACCTAGTGTGGGAAAAACCTTGGTGGGATTTGTGACCCATAATATTCACTTACTGGCCAATAAGAGAATATTACTACTACAAGAGGGGCCTGCACATGCAGGAAGGCCAACTGCCTAGAGCTCACTGCTCAAATACAAAATAGGAAGTCTCACTGACTTACAAAATGGATTGTATAAATCCAGTGTCTTGTACTACTTCTAAATAGCATCTATAATGCCAGATCCAATACCGGTTTTTGCTCTACTTCTTACATAAACCCTTCACCTATAATTTACATAATAGGTCTGCCTTATTTTGCCTAATTACATTTCTCTTCTTTACTTGCAAATGTTCTACAATGATCTCTCTTATATAAGAGTCATTTTACAGCTTGCCAAGTCGGTTTACAATGATTTTACAAATAATAAACAAAATATATTACAACAAAAATCTTGTCGGCCTCTGTGTCGGTATGCTACCTTTCACTGCTGGTGTCAATGACCTGTGTGCTGGTGTAGAGTCTGATCTTGCTAGTGTCGGTGGAATTCCTTGCCAGTGTCATAGGATTGTAAGGTTTCCATCAATGACAAAACCTTCAATCACCTACAATGTCTCATTGGAGTGTGCATATGCCAACAATCTCCCCCTTTGGCATTGATGGCAACACTCATGAGAAATTTCCAAAACTTGTAATCCAAAAATATGTACCAAAAAATATGTGAGCTCCCCCTGAGTAGATAAGTCTTTTGCTAATTATTTTCTCATACTACTACTCCCCCTTTGGCATCAATGACAAAGGTTGTCAAGGTGTCAATAGAGTTGTAGTTTTCTATCTCAACCTTGAAGCTGGGTGGTTACAATTTGAAAGAGATCCACCAAAACCAAATTTATGCTTTCCATAAACTTCTTATTGTCTTTTATTGTTGCCTCTATTCTTTGAACTGTACCAGTGAGTTACTGCATATGCTCTGTCGGTGTTTTCTGTCCTTGTACTAATGCCTCAGATATTTCCTTTCTCAAGGATGCTAGATAGTCCAGTCTTGGACTTAGTCTTAGTCTCATATTTTTAGCTTTATTTATTATCCTCTCCTTTTCTCTCTCTAGCTTCAGTAGTTCTGCCTCAAAACTAGTTACCTTTTGCTCAAAAACTGATAATGTATCAGGTGAATTAACAAAATTGTCGGCAATTTTAATAATTCCTTCTTGTATCTTGCTCATTTTCTTGTCTATGTCCACTGTCAAAAAGTTTGTCTTGCAAGTATCTTTGTACAGAGTTTTAAATTCCTTCAGTATGTTACATAGTTCCGGTAGAAGTGTGTCAAACTCCCTAGTACACTTCTTTATTTGATCCTCAAAAAAATTTTGTTTTTCAATTTCCAACCTGTCTTTGAATGTCTATTCCTTTATTTGTTCAACTGTCACTGTGTTGTCAGTAATATACTTTGACAAAGTGTCAAGTTGACTCAAAGAATCCTTATTATCTATGTTGCATTTTGGAGCTATCATCCTCAAAATTGGGATTGTGTCATCTATAGCTTTATAAGCTTGTGAAGTGCAATCAGTTATATTCTTCAAAGAATCTAAAAGAACTTCAGTTACATTGGTTGATTTGTAGCCTGCTGAGGAGGAACCAACATTTTGAATTCTACCAGTGGAGGAAGTAACCTTGCTTGTAGTGACCTCTGGTAGGTCAGTCTGTGTTTCCATTTCCTTAAGCAAGGGTTTTTGTTTTTCTCCTGTTGTCGGTGGCACTGTTTCTATATGAACCTGTTCCTGTTCCGGAGCCTGTTGCTCTACTTGTTTCTCTGTCTATGTCTCTATCTGTTTCCCTGTGCTATCATCTGTCGATTTACCGTCAGTGTTAACAATGTTGTTAGCTACCGGTGACTCACTAGCCATGTCAGTTTTACCAGTTGTGTCCTTGTCTATCACAATGTTGACCTTTTGAATATCAACATCCACTATGTATAGTGCCTCAAGATTAGGATTAGTATCCTCTTGTGATACATCCATACTTTCATCTGTCGGTTGTTCTTCTATTGTTGTTACCGGTGGAGTAATCAGAGGCGGTGGGGATAAGTTATCTTTTATTTTGATACTAGGAGGTCCACCAATCTTTCCTTTACCCTTATCTTTGTCCTTCTGATAGACTTTGATAGGCTTGGGGTTCATATATTCTTCCTACTTTTCCTTCTCCATAAGGAATATATCCCATCCATTTTTTGTTTCTTATGTTACCTCTTTTACTCTTCCTACCATTAGTGCAATATGTCGGTGTGCGGTAGAGAATATTGATTGGTTGGCCTTCACAATCAGATCATCTATTTCTTTTGGAGAATTGACTGGGTAGACAGAAAGTAATTTTTCAATTTTGATCTTCTTGTCAAGTTCTACAACAGATTGTCTTCTTGCTTCTAGTCTTTTGAATAATTCATCTGGTAGTTCATCTACAACTTCCATCAAAAACTTCTTATAGATATCCAGAAGTAAAATAACACTGTTTTCAACTTGCTCTTTCTCATCTACTGATAGTGTATCATATAATTTTTCTATGTTCTTGAGTTTTCCTTCTTCTGTGATTTCATCCATCAGTTTGTCAATCGGAGCAATGTTTTGTTTAGTCCTTTTCTTCTTAGGTGTTAGCTTTTTCTTTAGGGTTGTCTTCTTTACCGGAGACCTCACTGCCTAATTTTTTTGTCTAGTTCTTCTAGGCGAGGGTGTGGATACCGGTGAAGGTTGTCTTTTCCTTACAACTCTTTTAAATTCAGCTGGCTTGTCACTCTCTGAAGAAGTTGCTACTGGTGATAGGTGAGTTTCTAGTTATTGTGCCTGTAACTCATCTTAAGTGATACCGGTTTGTTTTAGTACATCTTCTTTTATAGCCTTAGCCTGCCTTGAACCTCTTCTCACAGTTGCTTCTACTTTCTTTACTCTCTTCTTAGAATGAATTTGGTTTTCAATGGTCTCAACACTACCAAATACTTCTTCCTTAGGTTCATTTGGTGCTTCCAGAAGAGATTTTGCATATGTTTCAATGATGTGGTCATCAGTCTCATAACCCATCTCGATAACCCAAATTGTTCTTGGGATAACTATTTCCATCCAAATCTCATCCTTTTTAATTACAAAACATATATCATCCTTATATTTGTTAACAATTTCCTGTGATAGTCTGATTCTTTTGTTCATTCTGGCCTTTAGTGCTTTAAAATACTCATTGATATTCTTTTCCTTGTTTTCACCCATGTTGTTGAATAAGTCTGACAATTGTTTTCCTACCGGTATGTCAAATCCAAGGTTCTTGTTACCTATACCAAGCACCTGTTTGGTTATATGTAGCATTAAGCATACAAGTAAATTACCAAATCTAAAAGTTCCTTTCTTATCCTTCTTGATCTTCCCTAAATTGTCAATCAATTCATCCTTTAGCCATTCACATACATCAATTTTCACATTTTCTTTTACCATACCATGTGCACTTTTTATGCATAAACTTGAAACTAAGTTAAGTCTGTTTGCATGTGTTGCTTTGTATCCTAAAATCATGCTAACAAATCGAACATTTATATCGGTTACATCATTAACCCTTAGAGACCTTCTGTTGGATGTTGCACCAGTTAAGTTTATTACCAAGTCATTTGAGACCTTCTTTATTTTGTCTGGTCTGCTACCGATGGAGGGTAACCCTGTTACAACTTTCACCGCTTCCTTGGTAATTTTATGGATTGAATCTAACCAAAAGAATGCACCATGTACTCTGCTCAATACTATCCTAATAACTTCCTTGGGGAAATCCGGAATGCTGACAATTTCTGTGAATCCTAGGGTTTCAATAATTTGGTGTTCAGGTTTTACTCTATCGGAATCATCATAGATAACAGATTTGTACATGTCCTTGATTTCTTCATCTCCCAATTCTTCTATATGGCAATGGATATAGATTCTAGGGTCTTCTGCATAAACAACTCCTTTGGGAATCTGGGAAAAAGCACCTACATTGTCATCCTTTTTAGCTATCTCGGGAACTAGCTAAAATACAGGCCTAGGGCGTTTGATTACCTCAACTACAGTAGGGTTTGCTATGAATTCAGGTGCAGAGGAAGATGCCATGATTATAAATACATTTTTCTGCCTTAGGAAGGATTGATTGTTGAAGTGATTCACCTCTTTGCTCGAAATGCCTTAGCTCTAGAGATTTCGTGCTCTTTGAATGTTTGAATGCTCGGTGAAGTGAAATGGAGCCAAAAACATTAATTTATAATGTCAATTTTGCCAACTACCACATTTAATGCTTATCGGTTAAGTAGCCACTTAACATATCTATCGGTATAGAAGTAAATTCAACTTCTTACCATCAACCGAGGGAATAATAGCATATGTCTCATTGATTGCCAAACCCTCAATAAAATTTCTTCAATTTGATGAAGAGACTCCTGTCGGTGGAGTGCTACTCTGTTCTGCTAGCGGAGTGTTGCTTGGTTCTACCGGTGGAGTAGTATTCCTATCCACATTCAGTTCTGATTTCCTGATCCATTGTTTTGAAAATTCTTACTTAACTTCTTCAACTTTTCTTTTCCTTTCAAACTAGGACCTTTGTTGTCTATTGGTGATCCTTTACTTCTACAAAATTTAGCAATATGCCCAATTTTGTTACATGCATAGCAAGTCACATTATTCTTCTGGATAGCTTTCCCATAACCTATGCCAGTTTGTGTTCTGCATTGATTAGATAAGTGTCTAAATCTTCCACAAACATAACCTTTTATATTCATTTTGTAATTCTCAGAGTTATGACCAACTTTGTTGTATTTTGAACATTGACCGGTGGGGGTGTTGATATTCTGATAATTTCTAGATCTACATTGATTTTCTCTATGACCATACTTGTTACAGTTAAAGAATTTTCCATTAAATTTATAAGTAGTAGGTTGTCTTACTGGTTTGCTATGTTCCTATGTGTTTGCAGTACCAGAGCTTTCACCAACTTCAAAGCCAATTCTAGAAGTGTCACCTTTAGGTTTTTGATTCTTCAGTAAGTTACCAAGTTCCTCTGAGCTTTTCTTGAATTTCTCTTTATGTTGATTTGCAGTATCTAGTTCTCTTTCTAAGACTTCTTTCTGTCTCATCAGTTCATTGGAGTCATTCTGAGTATGCATCAGATCTATCTTCAATAAATCATTTTCATAACTGAGTCTTGTGTTTTCATTTGTAGCATCACTTAGTCTTCTAGTCAAATCTTCTTCATTCTTCTTTCTATCTTCAATTTCTTTACAAAAACTCATAGTCATATCCTGCATCTCATTCTTTGTTGTCATGTTCTCTTGTTTCAGCTTGTTTATCATATCATTAAGAGTTTCTTTTTCATCATTCTCATTTTGCATCTTTTCACAAAGTTCTCTTCTCTTGTTTCTTGAAATAGTAAGATTTTCTTGAAGTGCTTGAATAATATCTTGAGCAGCCTTTAGATCATCTTCAAGTTTGATATTTTTCAATTTTTTTGCATCATAGTCTGAGAGAGCTCCTTCAAGTTGCTTCATCAAATTTTCCATCTCTACCAGTGTCAAGATCTTCCTCAAGTTGTTAGGCTTGTGAAAATAGAGGACCAAGCTTTGATAACAATTGTTAGGATTCCCACAAATACTGAGAAGGGGGGGTGAATCAGTATCTAACCGGTTAATATTTTTTCTTAACTTAAAACATGTAGAGCATATTAATACTTTGTATCGGTAAGCAGAAAGTAATGCAATAAACAGAGATAAAAACAACCACATGAAAAACATACCATAACACAAGGATTTAACAAGGAAACTTGGTGTGGGAAAAACCTCTGTGGGATTTGTGACCCACAATATTCACTTACTGGCCAATAAGAGAATATTGCTGCTACAAGAGGGGCCTGCACATGCAGGAAGGCCAACTATCTAGAGCTCACTACTCAAATACAAAATAGGAAGTCTCACTGACTTACAAAATGGATTGTATAAATCCAGTGTCTTGTACTACTTCTAAATAGCATCTATAATGTCAGTTCTAGTACCGGTTTCTGCTCTGATTCTTACATAAACCCTTAACCTATAATTCGCATAATAGGTCTGCCTTATTTCACATAATTACAGTTCTCTTCCTTGCTTACAAATGTTCTATAATGATCTTTCTTATATAAGAGTCATTTTACAACTTGCCAAGTCGGCTTACAATGATTTTACAAATAATAAACAAAATATATTACAACAAAAATCTTGTCAGCCTCTATGTTAGTATGCTACCTTTCACTGCCGGTGTCAGTGACCTGTGTGCCAGTGTAGAGTTTGAGCTTGCTAGTGCCAGTGGAATGCCTTGCCGGTGTCATAGGATTGTAAGGTTGCCATCAATGACAAAACCTTCAATCACCTACAATGTCTCATTGGAGTGTGCATATGCCAACAAAGGTATCCCACCATGGCTTGAAACTGGTCCATGTTCAGATCAGTAGGGACGGTAGTGTCTCTCAAGATTTTGTCAAGAATAACTTTATGTGCGGGGGATATGCATAAGAGCTCAAGGATTGAGATAAGCGCGAGTGTCTTCCCTAACTGTTCTACTAGGTCATACTTAGGTTTGGTCGATGAAGAAGTAGTATTTTTAGTTGGAGCACCTTGCAAAGTGAATTTACCTCGACGGGTTGTGACATTACATTCAGAGGTAGGTTCAGAAGAAGATCCAATGCCTTTTAGGACAATCTTGGGTCTTTGGGTGGAATTTTCAGGCATTTTGTCCTTGATGATAATGGTAGAGACATAATTATCCATTGAAATGTGATTGATAGTTGAATAATAGTTATAAGATGCTCTGGTATAGTTGGTTTGGTCATCTATGGCTATAGCTTTTCCCTTGTCATGCTCTGGGAATGGTTCCTTACACATCTCATGTTCTTGATTGAATGAGTGTTCTTCAATCTCAATGTCACCTCTATCAATAAGATCTTGTATGATGTTTTTTAGTCGATGGCAATTTCCTGTCTTATGACCTTTGCTCTTATGAAATTCACAATATTCATCATCATTCCACCAATTTGGTTTAACCTTTGGCTCATATGGAGGAAAATCTAGAATTGTGATTATCTTGTTTGCCACTAGTTTTTTGAAAACTGACTCTAGTGGTTCTCCCAATGGGGTGTACTTCCTTCATGATTTTGAAGTTGTTTGAGTATTCACTTGATTGTTTGTAGAGCTTGATCCCGAAAAAACAATTTTGGGTCGTACTGTATTGGCATCAACAACACCATCATTGACTATGTTCTTATTTTTATTCCAAAATCTTGGCTTATCTTTTCCTTTAAAGTCATCTTTGTTTTCCTTGAATATCTTAATGACTCCTTGTTCAATTAGGACTTTCTCTGTTGCTAAGCCTTTTTCAATGACGTCTTTGAAGGTGGACAAACAAGCTTTTCTTAGGTCATAACCAATGTCTTTGTTAACATTTTGAGTGAACATCTCTACCATTTGTTTTTGTGCAATTTCACAAGAGCATCTGCTGGCTAGATTTCTCCATCTTTGTAAAAATGATGAAAAAGATTCTCCATCCTTTTACTTGGTGTTACACAAGGTAGTGACTAATATGTCTATCTCTATGTTGTATGAGAAATGTTCGATAAATGCCTCTACCAAGTCACCCCATGACTTAATTCTAGGTGGAAGTTGGGAGAACCATTCCATAGCTTGATCTCCTAAGCTTTGTGGGAATAATCTCATCAAATATGTCTCTTCTGCTGCTACCTCAATGCAAGTTGTGAAAAACTGTCTTATATGTGCTTTAGGATCCCCTTTTCCTCTGTACTTATTGAACTTAGGTGTCATGAAATGTGTAGGAAATGGAGGCATTGGAATACTTTTGTCAAATGGATAGGGACATATGTCTCTCATTGTGTACTTTGGCTTCGGTGTATTTATGTCCTCCATTTTTTTTTGTAAGTCCTTGATTTGTTGTTCCAAATTGTTCTTATTTGGAGATCGACTTCTTAGACCAAACCCCATGCCTGAACCACCGAGTGGAGGAGGAGCATGTTGCATATATGGATGATATTGATCATACACATGTTCATATGGAGGATATCTATAATGATGCTGTGTATATGGACCACTTGGTATAGAGTCATGGTGAGGAATGGAATATCTTCTTTGTCCATGTATACCATACTCTATAGAAATGTCATGAGTTTGTTCTAGTGTGTTGCCCCCAAATTTGACGTGGGGTTTCCTTGTGTCCAAATTTTGAACATGCCTTTGGATATCCAATTGCTTTGGTGGTTGGTCCTTAGCATTGGTATGTGATTGAGTATATTGTTCTGCATACGATTTCCATAATGGTCTGCGAAGGTGAGTATCATGAGCTTGACCATGTGTGTATGGGACTTCTAGTTTTTGAAACAAAGATGATTGTGATTCAAGCACAAGATGTGGTCCTCTATTGCCTCCACTATTAGGCCTCCTTTGATCCATGTTGGAGTGAGTTTGTTGCAAAGGTCAGTTTTCCATTATTTGAGACATGTCAAAATCATGAGGGATCTTGGCTCCACTTTGTGCCATCACTTGTAAGAAATATTTGATTATCTCTCCTCATTATTTCCTCAACCAATCGATTGAAACGAGGATCCATAATGGTGTCTTCCACTTCTGCTGAATGTACTGAAATGTTGTCCATATTGTCATTGTGTGTATCATTGTTGTTTGTAGTGTCCATGTTCTCAACATTTGGAATGTTTCTATAAGCATCCATGTCAGGTAATGTAGTATGATCAGAATTGAAAAAGATATCATTGTCATATTCATAGGAACTCATGTTTGCGGACTCTTGAGCCTCTTTAGTTTCTCTCCTAGATTTTTGGGAACGGGTTTCAACCATGAACTAGGCATTGACCAAGATGTGTGAGACTAGATGAAAATGGAAAGAGTATGGAAGACCAAGAGTTGGATGGAATGTAAATGAATCTGAAGTGTACTTGCAATGTCCAAAGTGTAAGACTAAGTATGTATGTAGTAGAGTAGGTGTGGCTTCCAAAGAGATGATAGTTTCTCTTGATGAGGTAAGTTGACCTTGACTCTAAGTAAGATCAAATGAGACCCAAAGGTGATAGACCTTGATGAGGGACCACTTAGCAAAATGTTGTTGTATGTAATGTGTTGACAAAGTATGATGAGGACAAGCAAGTGACCTTTTGACTCAAGTTTAGACAAATGTGAATGTAATGCAAGATGTAAAGCAATGATGGACTTTGTGAGACCCAAAGAGAGGTTGAATGCTAGATCAAAACCCACAGAGATACCTAGGAAGCTCAATAAGTTTGAAACTGACTGTTCCTTGTTTGCTGGATTATGAAAGTTTTCAATTATGAACATAGACGTGCCTCTATACTTGACAGACGCGCTCAAATGACACAGATGCTATTCTGTCAGACACAGACGCGCTTAAATGACACAGATGTGGTTTTGTCAGACACAGACGTGTTTCTAATATGTTTTAAGTGCAATGTTTCTCAAGAGAACACATATGCGTTTCTGCCCTTCACAGATGCAGTTATATGACACAGACGCAGTTCTGTCAGACACAGACGCGTTTTTGAAAACTTTGTGCAATTTTTCTAATCTATGAAGTGACTTGTTGTGACCGAATATGATTGTTTAACTGTTTTCTGTGACAAGAAGACACAATGTTGATGAGGACTCAATGTTTGCAACTGTTTAGACTCAAAAATGACTCAAAGAAAAGTGTGTTGTTTGATGTAAAAATGTTTTGCATACACTTGAAGACACAAAAGACACAATGTTTTGATGTTTGATCTTGAATGTTTGATTGTTTAAAATAAGTCAAGAACAATTCTTATGGCTGGCCAGAACAATAGTTGTTGATTCCCACATGAGGCTATGCTATTCAGAGCGGATACTTAGATGCTTGACCCCACTGGCTCCATCCTCGGCACTCACTTCTCGGGGCAGCCAAGCATTAGTCCCCACGAAAACTCCTCATGGTGAACTTTGTATCTCTACTAAGAACCGTATGTGTGTGGGCCGCTCCAGAGTTCCGACCTCCTGCCCCAACAACTAGAAGGATTTTGGCTTCTAAAACAAAAAGGTGCTAGTAAGAGTATCCGCTCGTGTGGCCATACATGTGGCACTTTTAGCTTTGTAAATACAAAAGGCTCCCAGCCAGTAGGGGTTACGCCCTACAAATGATCAAATAAATTTGATCAAACGGGTCTATGGGGAGACATAGTGTTGGTATGAACTAATCCGCACACGTTATCCATAGTTTTCACCATGGATACAGTTCTTTATAGTGGTTCGAAAGAGGTGGGTTTTCCTCACTACCACTTGGGTCATTCTCTCCTCACTAGTAGTCCTAACGACCACACGGGGAGACATGCCCTCCAAAGATGAAACAAAAAGAGCCTATCACTCAAGACACAAAAGACAATGGTTCAATTTTAGTGCACCAATTGAAGTGTTTGCTAGTCTATGAAAATAAGGCACACAATAAAAATCAAAAACCCTTGCCAAGGTCCTGCAACAAAGATTTGTTAGTAATTTGGATTGTTTCAAATTATCACTCCTTCTTGCAAGCACACAATTTAGGTAAATTTTTAGATCCAAAAGACTTTGTGAAATAGGGGCCTTCAACAAAATGATTTTGCTTTCAAAACAAGTTGCACCAATTTCGTTAGCTAGATCTGAAGATATTAGTTCAAAATAAACCAGATCTGAAATCCGAATGACGAAAAAACCAGATTAAAGAAATTAAAATGCAACAACTACACATAGACACGGTTACCAGAAATACAAACACAATTAGATCTGACACAGACGCGGTTCCTAAACACAGACGTGATTAGAGTTGACATAGATGCAGTTCCTGAACACAAACGCAGTTCCGAAACACAGATGCGCCTGAAGGCTTCACAGACGCGACTAGGGAACAGAGACGTATTTCCTGGAATCTGCAAAAAAAAAATGTTGTCGAAGGTGCAGATGCGATTCCAAATGTCACAGACGTGGTAGAAAATCAAAAACGCGATCCAAAAGTACACAGACGCGAAAATATCAAAATATTGTCGGAAATGTCAAATCTGCAACTTCAAAAACACAAAATTTGCAACAAAAGATGTTAAATGCAAAAAGGAACAAGAGTCCCACCAGGCGTGCCAAAATGTATACGGTGAAAATGGATACAACAATAATATTGAAAGGCTAAATGAATTCAACCACAAAACCCTAGCCTAACAACAACAAAGATCCACCATAACATATGAAGATTACCTAAGACAATGCAAATCAAATGAAATCACAAAGATTATACCATCACATGTCCAATAGGTTTTGATCTCAATTCTTCCTATCTCCATTGATCTTGCTTGATATATTTGCTCTCAGATTTTATATGTGCACAAGAGCTCAACAAAGAACGGAAATGTGGTTGCAAGTAGGATCGTATATGCAAGTTCAAATGCTAGGATGCTTGATTAGAATGTATATGTCCAGGGCGTTTGATAATGAAGAAAGCATCTCCTTATATAGAAGACACAATAAGAAATGGAGGGATAAGATTGAGAGGTATAAAAGATAAATGGTCGGCAATGATTAGAGGGTAGGTAGAGGAAATAAGAAAATAATGAGAGGGTAGGTAGTGTATGAATTAAGAGATGAATGACATGTGTCATGGGTAGAAAAGGTTAATGAATTAATTAAATAAATAAAGATTTATTTAATTAATAGAGGAAGTGGGATCAATTATCAATTAAATAAATAAGATATTTATTTAATTTAGGAAAAGGGATAATTTAAATAAATAAAAGTATTTATTTAAATGAGAAATAAGGCTAGAAGAGGATAAATGAATTAATGAAATAAATAAAGATTTATTTAATTAATAGAAGAATTAGGTTAAAGTAATTAAATAAATAAAATATTTATTTAATTAGACTGGACAATTTTAGGTATCTACAGACATGAAACATGGGAGGCTAGTCATTTTGACGATTTGATATTGCTAAGTTGTAGCTTAGGTGGCTGATGACTAAAGCATAGAGGTTAGTGACAAAATATAATAGCAGTGTGCATGACTCGGGCGGTTTATTTTTTTTCAACAAGCTTTAAAAGGTAATACCATACATATATCCCTAAAAATTTCACAATTCCAACATCATCACTAGATGTTTTGATACTCCATGAACCTAAGAAGAGATGTTTAATTGAGGAATTATTTGACATGGAAAAGTTTGTTTAAGCCATTAAGTTTGTGCAGGATAGGCTAGGTGAAATAGGAGAATAAAACCTACAGTTTTGTGTTTATCAATTCTAACAATACCTAATTTTGTCGAATTGAATTTCATCATTAGAATACTACCTGCAACATGTTAGTTTCACAAAATACAAAGGAAATGCTACAAGAAATCCAAATTCAACCGATGAAACTACATGAAATTGATATTAAATAAAAACACTATTTTTACCTTCATGATTTAAGTCTCATTGTGTCCTAACTCCATTATTCTTGGTTGCAGATGATGTACTCTCAGACAAGAACTGGTAGCTTCCAAGATGGCATATGAAGAATGGACTGATAACTAATAGTTAATTGATACTATGATATTAAATGCAAATGATTTAAAGCCAAATGATTATGCTAAATGAGAAAATGTTAAAATGCTAATTGCTTCAAGATTAAAACTCACAGATGCATAAGTTTACTCAAATTGTTAACTTAAAAACTCACTTGAAGACTAACTCTTTCTCAACTCAAACTTCTACTTTTATAGACTTTTGAGAAGATAAGATGATGTGTCTTAGATCAACGATCATGTTCAGATCTGCAAATTTGGATGGTTGTGAGCAAAGGTGAAGGTTGAGAGAAAGGGGGAAGGAGAAGACAAGTGTCACTCATCTCACCTTGACTGGGTTGATGACTAAGGGAATCTAGGGATGGTTGGAGAAGATTTAGGCATGAGAGGACAAGTGGACTCAAGTCCTTCCTAAGATATAGGAATGTTGGAGAGAATATAGAAGAAGGTTAAGAAATATGTGTATGTACACAATATTTCATTTATTTTGGAAGTTGGAGATAAGTGGCTAATAAATGTTTTATTTATTTTAATTTTGTTGAATTAATTTAGCCACATGATGGATGAGTTGGCAAAGGAAAGATGAAGTGGAGATGGAAGATGAGTTGGAAAAGGGATTAAATAAACAATAAATTATTTAATATTTGAGACTATAGGATAGATGAATAACCATTAAATATTAGATATTTAATTGATTAAAGGAATACTTAAATATTAGATATTAAATTAATTGATTAGAAGAAAAGGATAAATGAATTAATTAATAAAATATTTCAATTAAATTAATTAATAGAAAGACATGAAATGAATTAAATAAATTAATATTTTCAAATTAACTATTTAATAGAAGAATAATTATTAAATAAATATAAATATTTATTTAATTGCTCCTAGCCATTTTTATGTGTAAACACTAATATTTTTTAATATAGATAGTCCTCTATGGAACATATAAGCTCCATTTTTATCTCTCTCAGCCATAGTTTTTATAATTTCTATTTTCTAACGATTTTAGTCTACTTGTGTAGCTTGGTTTTTCAATAATTTTATGATTGTTTTATCTTTTTATCTTGGGTTCTATCACTAACTTGTCCTACATCTTCTTTAGTTATAAAAAATATGTAATGTCTTAATCATGTCTACAGTTTGTACAAATTTTTTTTGTGTAAATTCTATCATACTATTAATAGGATGAGAGAGGGCCCTTACCAATAAATTGAATTACAAAAAAAGAGTGTAAAAGCTCCAAACCTCAACCAGCATTGTTAGACAGATCATCATCTAATAGATTGCTCTCATCTAAATGGTTTGTAACCACTTTTAATATTTTCAATTTCATTATGATATAATATGTTATTAAATGTGCTTGATGTATGTAGATGTTGGAGATTGTAATTGGAAGTATGCTGCAAATATGTGTTTGAGAGATATCTGAGAGATGTGTTGTCACTGATGTCAACATATTTCTTTGTCTGTGATAGTGATGTTGTGGAGTTCAGTAAGTTGGTTTGTTCAGTATGTTGATAATCAGAGTGTTTTGATTAAAGGGTTTGTAGAGGGTTATGTATAAATAATTCATTTCAGGTTTCAGAGGTCCACATGAAGATTTGTTCGAGTTATGGATTTCTATGTTGTGGCTGGTTTTTCAGTTGTTCAGTGGTGATAGAGTGTCCGTATTTTGATCTGCATTTCTCTGCATTGTAATATCTTTATCTGAGGATTTGGAGATATGTTTGGGATGTTGATTTGTGTCCTCAATTCAAGTGGTTCATGGTTTGGAGCTTTGCAAGTGATTTTTCCAAGTTGACAGTCATTGCAGTTTGTGTTCTTGAGGTTCAGCATAGAGATAATGATGTTTCTAGTAATTTGTATTGGTGTGGATGTTGCGGTGATAATTCATGATGCTTGTCGATGTTTCTAGATTGTGTGCCTTTTGTGTTGATGGACCGCATTGATCGTTGAGCTTGATATTGATGATTTTCTCCAGTGCATTAGTGTTCTTCATGTTTTTGGCCGACCAGATGCTTGTAGCGTGTTGTGGATGTTCGATGCATAATTCTTGGAGGTGTAGCATGCTCAAGGTGATAATTTAGGTCCATGATATGTCTTAGCCGACATTTTCTTGATCTGCATGTGATATTGTAGCATGTGTGGTTATATTTTTGTAATTAGGTGGTGAGTGTTGATCTGCCTTGATGATCTTCACAAGGTTTATATCATGTATAAATAAATGTAATATCTTTGTAATTGTGTGTGTATGGATGAGAATCAGAGTGTGTGTGAGCGAATAATGTATACATCTTTCAGAGGTAGAGAAAAAGTGTGAAGAAGGAAGAGAAAGTTGTTATGTGCTTAACCGAAATTGTAACCAGGCATTAAGGAGATGCTATTCTTCAGTTCATGATCTTTCGGATGTGATCCAAATTTGTTTGTAAGATAGTGAGTCTTCCCTAGGTTGTAGCCCTTTCTTGTTTTTGAGCATTGAGCTCTAGGCAGTGTGCCTAAATGCATGTGCATTCCCCATTGTAATATTTCTAATACTTCTAACAGAGTATCATCATATTGTGGGTAGGTTCCCACCGTGGTTTTTCGCTTGACCAAATTTTTTATGTCAAAAATCTTGGTGTTATGTGTGTTCTTGATGTGTTGTTGATTTATGCTTTCATAATTAATTATCAGATCTGAAAATAAGTTCAAACTGTGTAAGTTTTTAAGACAACTAATTCACCCCCCCCCCCCTCAGTTGTCTACCCGAAATCAAATCTATTTCATCAGTAGAATAGTAGGTAGACCTATTATAATATTTATATTTTACTTGTGGAGTGGGGTCCACTTACTATTTTCAAATATTTTAATTTTTCTTGGGACTTGATGTAGAAGTAGTGTCCTCGAATAAGGTAGCATTGGGATTGTTGAAAATACTTTTCTTAAATTCTTCTTTGGACTATATAGATTAAATCTTCCTCGCTTTCATGTGTGTGTGTGTGGATATATATCTATATGTATATGTGTATATGTGTGTATATATATACACATATACATATACATATAAACATAGATAGACACACACACACACACACACACACACACACATATACATATAGTGTGTGTGTGTGCGTGGAGGAATGCAATTATATTTCTCTTGCTTCATTGGTAGAGAACAACAAATATAAGTTTTTTTTGTACTTAGGATAATTAGAAGGCAATGAAGAGTTCTTCGTTTGCTCCTTATTTTACCCTTTTATTAATTTTTTAATTTGTTCTTTGTCATAGATTCCTTTGGTATGATTAATAAGTTCTATATTTGTGTTTATAAGAAACAATTATTTGATGTTCCTTACTCTTATAGTCATAAAAAATGTCTTTGAGTGTCCAACACAATTTTCAATTGTGAAGTGACTTGACTCTAAAATCGAATCATGATAATTTGGAATATCTAACAAAATATTGCAATCATAATGAGAAAGAGTATGCGAGTAACATGTGCTAAAAAATCATAAATGTAGTCATTATAATTACAATTATATAGAGAAGTATTTAAGTTTTCTAATCAATATATAGTAGGGTAGTGGAAAATGCCAAAAGACATGCCTCCAAACTGGGGAACCCCATCGAAATTGTGTAAAGTATATGGACATGTATGTAAATTACAAAAGCTCCAAATAAAAACAAATAGTAGATGGATTATCATCTAATAGATTGTTCTCATCTTATTTATGTGGTTTGCAACCACCTTTAATGTTTTGAATTTCAGTATTATATGATCTATCATTGAATGTACTTGATATATGTAGAATAAGAGAAAGACCATTTGTAGTACTGTTATTGTACTTGCAGAGTTAGATTCCCTTGTTCTTTTCAAATGTTCTAGTTTTTCTTTAGAATCCATATGTGGTGCAGGGCACCCTCTTGGTCTTTGGTTTTCATTTTTTGTTTGAGTGTTGGATAGGCGGTCTTAGATTCTAGGATGATGTGTTGGATCAGTTTGGATCCTTTGGATGTAATAAAGAACCCATTTGTAAGGCCAATTGGCTCTAAGGTCATTTATAAACCTAGAGAGAAAATTAGGCCATGGGGTTCATGTAGTGTAGGAGGCATGTTGATAAGTTATCTTGAGTTGTTTTAGGCCTAGGATAGGTCTAAAAATTCCATTAGGGACGTTGACATGTCAAAAGTGTCAAAAATGCAAAGTTGTCAAAAGTTGCTAAGCAACATTTTCCACCGATTGGGAAAAGAGGTTCCAACGACCATAACCAATTGAAAAATAGTTGTATCCATTGGGGAAAGGCCTATTTGTGCCTCTGAGATCATCCATGTTGTTTTTGGATGAAGCATGTAAAGATTTGGTGGTTTGAATAATAAGAAAACTCATATTTTACCCAATTTCCATTGTTTTCCGTACTGTACGATCTGACAGATGATTTACTTGCATGGAATTTTGAATTGGTTGGATTGTGGTGTGAGTGAAGGTTTGAATGCAAGTGGTCTGACTCCAATTGATAGAGTTTGGAGCGAGTTGTGGGCAGTTTACCAAAAATTGTCATCCCAAACCCTGGTTCATAGGGTTTCACCAAAGATGTGGCCCTAACTTGCAAATTCCTTTGTGGAATTCAATGGCCTCTTGGAAAATGCAAGTTAGGGGTGTGTACACTAAGATTTCAAAAGGGTGGAATCTGGGAGTGAGGGTTGGTGCGGTTACCACCAAAACCTAGGCTAAACAAGACAATGTGTTTAGTCTAGCCTACAAGGAGGAATGAACAAACAGTCACCTAGGGAGTGGTTGGTGACTGGTCTAATGGTGGATTTGGTCTATTAAAGGCCTAGGGAACATGTCCAAGTAGTGAGTTTGGATCTACAACCCCATCTTCAAGTAGTTGCTTTGGAAAACAGGCCTATTAGGTCTGCAAACTCAGTAGGTGCTTAGGGGTGCTGGAGCAGAGTCAAACCACAAGCTCTTGGGATTGGATGTAAAGCCCAAAAGGGTATTCAAATCTGTAATTTTTTCCTAAAGTGTTTTGGGACAATTTTGAATGATTTGAGAAATACCGGTCTGACATGGCTACTAGGATTAGGCCTAAATAGGGATTTCTTGACCCAGGTGCAAAAAGGAGACTTCCAAACTTGGTTGGAAGGCTAGGGTGAGTGATCTTAGTTGTTGAACAGTCAAAACCCTCCTTAGGAAGTGCAGTAGGTGACTGGTTGCATTGGTGTGTGTAGAACCCTAGTTGTGGGGTTGTAATAGGCCTTAGACAAGGCATAGAGGGGTGGTTTTGGGTCTTCTTACCTTCTAGTTGCCCACTCTATATCAATATGGAATTAGCAGCTTTAAAATAGGTGGAAATGAGATTGTTGAAAGTTTCTTTCTTATTCTTCTTTGAAGCATAGGAAAAAATCATCCTTGCTAAATGGTACATATGAAGGAATGAAATTATGTTATTACTTCTTTATTGGTGGAGGACAACAGTTACAAGTTGTTTTTGTGCTAGAAGAGTATTAGGAAGCAATGAAGAGGGCTTCCTTTTCTCCTTATTTTCCCTTTTAATTTTTTCTTGATTCTTTTATTGCACATGCACTTGTCAAAATTAATAAATTCTATCTTTGGTTTCATAACGAGCTTCTAATTGATGTACCTTATCTTTGCAGTCATAGAAAATGTACTTGAGAGTGAAAAAATAATTTTCAAGTTTGAAGTTTTGACTTAAAAATAAGAACATAGGTATATCTCATCACTTTCATAATTTTCTCTTGACAAACCTATTTTAGATATTGATGTATCATAGACGGTATCACATTTAATTATTGTAACTAAGGTCTTCCAATTAAAATACAAAATCTAGCCAACTAAGGAATGATATGGAAAAATTCATCCACCTCTTTAAGCCCCATGCCAAAAGGAAAGACAATACTTCCCAAAGTGTCCACAAGAATGCAATTAGTTGTGTTTAGAGCAATAAAATTTTAATTATATCAAATTCTTCTATGTATATGTTATACTAATTCCCAAGATTAATATGAATAAATTCATATTGTTGACCATAAAGTGAGCCATAATAATTGTGGTTTGGGATCACCTCATAAAATGAAATAATTGAAGGTACACAAGGAGGTAAAATTTAATGGCTAATAGACATAAACGTTTTTATAGAAGTGTGGGAAGAGGAAAAGACATGATTTGTATCCATAGGATCTTTATTCATTTGTGTATACATCATAGAATTAGGAGGATGCTTGAATACTATTAGTGTTCAATATTGTTAGATTGCGTATGAAATGGAAAAATCTTAACAAATTTTCCAATTTTGTTTTAGTGAAGTAACTAAACAATTTTCTTTGTAATTCACCATCAACATAAATCACATTATTATCAATGAGATCTACAATTTTATGCTCCAATACTATACAAGTATATGCATGTTGTCCACTGACTCTAGGGAAATAGTAAAATAATTATTAATTATAAAACTTACATAACCTTCTAGAGGAACCCAATAGATTGATGAAATTAAGGCTGACCAAATTATTAGGAAGGTTTGAAGAAAATTATTCAATGATTTGCCAAGCTTTGTAAATTTCCTAGGTGCCAATGAGGAAGTGTGTGGGCCCTCTCACTCACTTCCATATGTATTGACAACCCCGTTCACTTCGGATGGATAAGGAAGGTGCTTATTAGGAATAGGCATAAAGGCTTGCTTCAATTGTACCAATTTTCCGATTCTTGGGCAGGGCCCTCTCCTGATGTTTGAATGATACAAAATTAGATGCCATAAACATTTGATTGGAAGTAGACTTAGATTCTTTCTTGTCATTTTCATTTTGAAATGCATAATTCTTTTGACATTTTGAAGGGAAGCCCCACAATTCCAACCATTGGATTCAAATTGTTAGAGTTCAAATTTTTTTACATGCACACACAAATTCTACTGCATAAATATTGGAAGCTAATTGATTCATAATGTCTCCAAGAACCTTTAGTTAAATTAGATAGTTGTTTCTAAGCCCATATTAACATGTAAGTGTTGTAAGAAAGTGATGACAAGCCCATCAAAATAATTGATAGAATTATTAGGGGTTAAGGATTAGAAGTATTCAAAGGCATAGTCCATAGAGTTCATAGAATTAATTTAGGTAAGAATTTATCTTTATATACAATATCTATACATGTATATTGAAAGTTTATAGGTGGACATTCCGATCTCTTCTTCCATAATATATTTTAAATAAAGCTACAGTAAAGTCATTGGACAATGAGTGTGTAACAACCTTAAATGCAAAATGTGTATAATGTGAAGGATTGTATGTAATAGAGTAATAGCTATAGACATAGTAAAGTAACAGAACATCACAAGTCACACATATAATACATATATACAAAATAATTAATTTCACTAATTTCAATCCAAGTATATACCTTATTTAAAGGTTTGATACATTTTGCAACTAGCTCAAAGAAAATTCTCGTCCTTATTCTTTGATGATGTCTATACCCCAATTTAGTTGCAGGTTTGTTATTAAGCCTTTGCGGCAGATTCATTTTGTTAATATCCTCTTCACATTTGATTGTGGCATTTTGTCAGACAATTCACATGCCTTGTCTATGCTTCCAAAGTTTGCACATACGGCGATCGTGACATCCTGTCAAACAGTTCGCATGCCTTGCCTATGCATACACGTCTACCAGGGCATCCGATAAATATTCTCTCATGGATGTCCATACCCTTTTCCAAAGCGCCCATTTTGGTTCCAGGCATTTCTTGCGTATCTGTTTTATGCCACCGTGGAGTGGCGACAGGAACGGGCCCACACATCTGTGGTCAAAGTGTGCTCTTTTTCACCACTCCCCAAATGCAACCTTTTAATACATTCCAGATCCTCTGCGCCCAACATCTTCCAATCACACAGCTCTGCTTCAGATTTCTTATTTTCAATCACTCACCTTTCAAAACTAAGATTTGAACCCCCAAATCTTTAACTAAGTGGATGCCTTTGAAAGCAAAAGTATTCTTCGCAAAGACGCCAAATTTAATAGAGAAGGAACCCACCATTATCTAAACCCGCTAGCAAAATAAAAGGCTATTCTTTCAGGCCTCATCAAAGTTAAATTTGAATTATTGAGAAGGGTAAAATCACTTTAAAAGATTATTAGTAGTTTGATTCTTTTGCACGAGAGTTAAAAAATATTATATCAATGATTCAATTGTCAACCACACACTATTCATTAAGCAAAACACTACTATATCTTTTTACATTTTCATGAGTTTCTTTAAAGGAACCTTAAAGTTTTCCTTGATAGCAAAGAATATTTTCACACATTCTATCAAAGTTAATTTTCCTACCTTTAAAAAACCTAGTGTTATGCTCCAACCATAAACCCTACATGATATAAGGAAGAAAAACTTTCCATAGGGAATTGATCAAAGGATTGGAGAAGGAAGAAGAACATTAGCAGACAAGATTCAACATGGAAGTAGGATACAACCACATTACATGGAGCTTTGAGAGAAAAAGAGCCAAATTCTCCAAGAATATTAGCAATCAATCAAAAGATGGAACATAGACTCTACATCCAATTCACATAAGGGATCATTGTTAGGAAGATAGAAACCCATTTTAACTGAGAATTTTTATTACACCACCAATCAAAATATATTTTTTTTATTGTAGGTAGGAGGGATTCAAACCAAACTTGAGACCAAGGAAAAACTAGAGAGTATATAAGAAACTTACATGGAAGCAAACCAAACAAGATCACCATCTTTGTCAATTGGTTAACTTGAAGTAAAGTCTCAAGAGAGGCATTGCAAGGAACCGATTTTTTCTAGAATTTATTCAAAACCTTATTTTAAATAATCATACACCTTGACACCTATGGAGCTTAGAAACTAATAAAGGGGATGAAGATGATCCAAAGGGGTAAGAGGATAATCCATAGGCACTTTATCTTCCCAAAGAGAACCATACTGTCAAAACCTAGTCCCACAATCCCCAAATTAATCAAGCCTCTTGGAAAACATTCTAATAATGTATATGAATTAAATATTAAGGCTTTACAAAGCATACTTTTAATAAGTGGAAATTACTAGCTTGAATTAGAAATTTCATTCCAACCTACAAGGTCCCTTTGGAACCTATCCAAAATCAAGTTGAAAAACAAAATTATTGGTATACCTAAAACTAGATGTAGACCCCAATATATGGGTGGGGGCTCTTTATGTTAATGCAGATGGAGCAGAGTGGAGCAGACAAGGGGAATGGTCAGGCCCAAAAATCAAATTTTTTGGGCGGGAGACCTGGAGCAACATCAGGATAGCAGGTAGCAAGCGGACTCTCTGGCCCTTTGGAGGGGGAGGGATTAGATGGTTTGGAACCCGATGCCCCTTTGGATTCAGGGGACCCAGGTGGGAGTCCCAGATCACGTGGACCTAGGCTTGAGAAGATCGATAAATGGTCTTCTCTGTTTGGCATCAAACCTAAAGGTTAGTCAACTTTGCCTCCTGTTGAAAATATCTTGAATATTTTTCAGGGAAAGTACGCCATATCCATTCTTGATCAAATTATAGATCATAATATTGCTCAGATGGAAAGTACCCTGATAGGCAAATTCTTTGGGGCGAGACCTAACATTGAGGTTGTTCGCAGATTCATGAAGAGAAAATAGAATCTGAAAGGCCAGGTGGATGTGGTAGCTATGAATAAAGGTTGTCTCTCCTTTTCCTTCTCATGTGAGGAAGACCGTAGACAAATCCTCTGCAATGGAACCTGAATGATAGGTAAATATATAATGTATATCCAGAAATGGTACCCTAACTCGAGTCTAGATGATGAGTTTGTGGTCCAAGTGCCTGTATGGATAAAGCTTCCAGGTCTTCCAGTGGAATACTGGGAGGAATATGTGTTTGTTGGGATAGCTAATGCTTTTGGGGAGCTTCTCTCCATTGACTCGGCGACGACGTCCAGAAGAAGACTCATTTATGCTAGAATCTATGTAGGGGTTGGGTCTGATACGGATATGCCAGAGGAGATAGAGATAGATTCAAAATTGGGCAAATGGATGCAAAAAATCATTTATGAATCTATTCTCTTTGCCTATTTTCACTATAAGAGAGTTGGGCACTGGGCTAAAAAATGCCCAAACAAAGTATCCAAACCTCAAACCCAAACTAGGGTTTGGAAAAAGGTGGAAATGAACCCAGATAATAATACAGAAAAATCTTTGAAAGCTCTTCTTTCTGATGGTTCAGATCAAGAGAAATTGTCCCAGATTGGAAGAAATGAGGAGGATTTAGCCAGGGAATCATGAAATGAAATAGTGGATGGAGTGGAAGATAAGACTTCCCAGCAGGAAAATGAGTAGGAGAAAAGTGGAAGGGATTCTAATGATGGAGAGAAGAACTCACAATGCAACTACCTAAATGACCAAAAGGACACAACAGATGAAAATATAGTTGAGAGTGAGAAGCGGGAAAGTAGTTAGATGGATAAGGGAGACAGTCAAACCAAGGATAATAAGGAGAAGGGAGATGTTCCTAACTCAAAAGAAATTTCTTCTGGGATAGAAAATGGAGTAAGTTGGTTTCAAGATGCTCAACATGATAATACCCTAGAGCAAGGGCTCTCAGAGATATTTATGGCTTCTCCGGCCCAAGTCAAGCTGACTTTCCCAGAGGGAAATGCTCCAATATGGGGAAATGAAGAAGACATAAGAAAGGCTTTGAGAAAGAGTGGGACAAAACAGGAGGAGAAAGAAATATCAGAGGATAATAGAAAGGGCAAGAATTAAAAAAAACAATAATAACAACCATTTGACTACCAGAAACACCAGAAGTAGACTAGGGGGTGTGGGGGCTCAACACACATCACCTGGAAGATATTCAAATGCAAAGAAGAGGACCATGGAAACCAACAAGAATCTAGCAGATGGTACTCAAAGAACCATCTTTGAAGTAGGTATTTCCAAAAAATCATGAAGATTATTTCCTGGAATATATGAGGATTGAATAATCCTCATAAACAAGATTTAATAAAAAGTATGAGTAGAGACAAAAACCTGGATATTATTATGATTCAGGAAACTAAAATGTCTAGGGAGAAGGTCAAATGTCTGAAAATGTTTAGTAATGGGAGAGTTAGTGGGGGTAGTTCTGAAGGGGCGTCTGGGGGTATAGCTACTTTTTGGAATAATAATAATGTTAAGGGAGAGGTGTTGATTCAAGATAACAACATGGCTTGTATTAGATTTAAGCATTTGAAAGATGGTACTTCATGGGTCTTGACTAATGTGTATGCCCCTAACACCAAAGCTGGTAGAAGTGTTTTCTGGAGAAACCTATCCTTGCTTAGAAGTAAGTTTGCTGAAGATAGTTGGATTATCATGGGGGATTTCAATACCCCTTTGAGAGAGAGTGAGAAGAAGGGAGGGAGCCAAACCAATCTGGACAATAGATTGGACTTGATGGAGTTCATTATTAACCATGCTCTCCATGATCTGGACTTGCAAGGGGTTAAATACACTTGGACCAACAGAAGGAGTGGTGAAGACTTAATTTAGGCCAGTCTGGATAGAGCTTTAATCTCTCATGACTGGTCTAATTCCTACTTTTGTTCTTTGTCTGCTCATATCAGGGTCGGGTCGGATCATTATCCCATATTTTTTAATGTTGATCCCAAGCAGGAAAGGAGACATTGCCCTTATAGATTTGAAAGAATATGGACCAAACACCCGGACCTTGAAAGCAAAATCAAGGATTGGTGGTAGGTTAGAGTTGAAGAAAATGCTATGTATAAGGTGGTCAAAAAGTTGAAGTTTGTGAAAGACAATATTAAAAGATGGAATAAGGACTCCTTTGGGAACATTTTTGTCTCCAAAGCTACCACTCTCTTAGATTTGAAAGATATCCAAGCTGAGATTCAGAATAATGGCTACAAAATTGTATCTAGAGAAGTTGAAGATGAGATTCTTATGATATCATGACATCATAGCCAAAGAAGAAACTTTCTGGAGATAGAGGTCGAGAAATATATGGCTAAAGCAGGGGGATATAAACACCAAATACTTTAACATATCCACTTTGAAACACAAGGCTATCAACAAGATTTCTTAGCTTAAAGTCAATGGCATAACTATTGATGATGAAGATTCTATGAGGAAAGCTACCCTGGAGTTCTTCTCCAATCTTTTGACTAAGGATCAGAATCTGGACATTCAAGCTCAAAGGGACCTTTTGGACTGCATCCCTTCTATCTTGGATGCTAACTAGAACTCCTATCTTATTGCTATCCCAGCTAATGATGAGATTTTGAAAGTTGTCAACTCTTTTGAAGGTAATAAGGCCCTGGGCCCAGATGGTTTCCCTATATTCTTTTTTCAAATGTATTGGCATATTGTTGGAAGGGATGTTTCCAGTGCTGTGAAAGAATTCTTTGGTGCTAGGAGAATTTTGAAAGAATTGAATGGTACTTTCATTTCTCTTATTCCCAAGAAGATGGGAGCTGACTCCATGGATCTTTTTAGACCTATCGGCCTCTACAATTCTCTGTACAAGATTATCTCTAAAGTCTTGACCTCTAGAATTATGACTTTGCTCCCCTCTATCATATTTCCCTAGCAAAGTGGTTTTGTCCCTGGGAGGCAAATTTTGGACTCGATAATCATTGTCCATGAGAACATTCATTCTCTTTCTAGGGATAAAAAAGAAGGTTTCTTTCTGAAGCTTGACTTATCTAAAGCCTATGATAGAGTTGATTGGGACTTTATGCAGATTGTTCTTTCTGCCTTTGGATTTTGTTCAAGAAGCATCCATCTAATCATGCAATTGGTTTCCTCTGCTTCTTTTTCTGTGTTGGTCAATGGGTATCCTTCTCCCTTTTTCAAGTCCTCCAGGAGTCTCAGACAGGGGGACCCTCTCTCCCCTGTTCTTTTCATTATCATGGAGGAATGTTTGGGTAGATTTATTAGAAAACTAGTTGAGAAGGGAGAGTTTATAGGGCTTAAACCTTCATTAGCTGACCAAGTGTGTTCTCATCAACAATTTGTGGATGACTCAATTATTATAGGGAATTATTCTGTGAAAGATTCTAGAAGCTTAAAGAAAGCTTTGGATAGATATGGGATTGCTACTGGTCAACTAATTAACTGGTCTAAAAGTTTTGTTTATTTCATAAACACTCCAGAGAGAAGACAGACAAAGATTAGTAATATTTTGGGTAGCCAAATTGGGAATCTCCCTGCTTCCTATCTTGGGCTCCCTTTATGTCAGGTGCCTCCTGATACCTTCTGGGGCACTCTAGTGGATAAAGTTCATAAGAAGTTAACTGGATGGAAAGGCTTTTTTCTCAGTCAAGCAGGAAAGGTCCAGCTTATGAAATCTACTCTTCAGAGCATACCTCTATATGCCATTAGTCTTTTTAGAATCCCTGTTAAGTTTGTAGAGGCTATTGAAAAAATTCAAAGAACCTTTCTTTGGACTGGGGTTGAGGAAAAGAAGAGAATGAATTTGATTGCATGGGACAAGGTGTGCAAACCTATAAGAAAAGGAGGACTTGGTCTTAGAAGAATCAGAGATATGAATGAGTTTCTCATGGCTAAGCAGATATGGAGAGGTTATAATACTAAGGGATAATGGAAATTGATATGGGACAATAAGTATAAAAGATATCTCCCTACCCTTCATAGTTTCCTCAAGGTTGAATATATTCTGATTGGCTCCAATATCTGGAAAAATCTCACTAGAAATAGAGATATAATAGTCAAAGGAATGAAATGGAAGGTGGGGAAGGGTAATTTCATTAAATTCTGGGAAGACGCTTGGTTGTTATACTCTCCCATTAGTGACAATCTTGAGTGGGGCAAGTTTCAGGATCAGTGTAAGGAAAAATATGGTACTACTATGGCTGACTACTAGAATTTAGGTCAGTGGAAGGACTTATCCTCTGTTGATCCTTCCCTTGAGCATCTGAATAAAATTATGAATTCTATGGTGGTGGTTGATGACGAGGACCAACTTATCTGGAAACTTACTGCTGACAGTAAATTTTTTGTCTCCTCTCTTTAATTTCAGCAATATTCTAGTCAGGAGAGTCCTTGCTGGGCTAAGGCTTGGGTGAAAGGACTTATTCCCAAAATTAATATTTTTTCTGGACTGTCCTACAAAATAAGATTCTGATGACTGACAATGTCAAAACTATAGGTTTTTGTTTGCCCAGTATTTGTCATCTTTGTATGCAAAATGAGGAAACCATTAATCACATGTTTATCCATTGTCCCTTCTCTGCGGATATTTGGGCTAGATGTCTGGACAACTTCAATGTCAGATGGGTCTTCCCTGAAGCTGTCCAAGATGTTTTTAATTCCTGGTTCCACCCTTCGAAGACCGATTTAGTTACTTTGTTATGGACTGGAAAGAAATAAATGATAGAGTGTTCAGAGAGAAGGCTTCAAAAGCTCAAATTATTTTTGAGAAAATCAAAAGACATATGGTGGAGAACCTCTACATCATTGGTGGAATAATGAACCCCAAAGATCAAGGTGATAACATCATTTTTAAGAATTGGAGAATAAAGGGGAGTGACATCATACATGCTAATCCTAGAGAAGAGGTGAGATGGGAATGCCCCCCTCATGGATGGATAAAAATTAACTTTGATGGTGCTTCCAAGGGTAACCCTGGCAATGTAGGGTGTGGTGTGGTTTTAAGAGATGAAGGGGGAATATGCAAAGCTATCAAATATATTCTTGTAGGTAATCAAACCAACCATGTTGCCGAGGCCATTGCTACTTATCATGGGTTGGTTATTGCTAAAGATTCAAATTGCACTAAAGTTTGGGTTGAAGGCGATTCTTTGAACATTATTAATTACTTTAATAATGTTTTCCCTCCCTCTTGGTCTATACACAATGCCATCAAAACTACGAAGGAAATTAGTGAAACTTTTGAAATGTGTATTTTCACACATGCATATAGAGAAGCCAACATGTGTGCTGATTGGGCTGCCAACCTGGCTTACCGCTCTGACAAAATCATTGCCCTTTATGGTGAGAGTAATCTCAAGTGTGAGGAAAAATCTTTGATTGAACTGGACTGTATCCAGATGAAGCAACATGTCTTTGCTAATCACAATTTATAATGCCTTTTCCTCATTTTTCTATGATTGATCACTACGGTGGCGAGGCTTGTTTTATTATTTGTCATATCATATTTACTTGGCACGGATTCTCGATGGTTCTTCATAACAGCAAAAAAATTGTTAGGTTTCTTCACAAAGATCATAGAGAAAATAACAAAGCTAAGATAAGGAGGAATTGTGAAATTAAGGGTAATAGGGGAGGTAATAAAAAGAGGTTTGAACCAGCTTCTTGCTCGGACTGGAAGAAAAACAATGAAGTCTGGGAGATTCTTCAAGAGGGAGGTTTGAGTGTTTTTATGGAAAGGCTCTGCGACAAAGACCCTACTGTCACTAAGCATTTCATAAAAAAATGGAAGAATGGTAAGGTTCTTGTTGGTACCTAGATGATGAAGGTGGACAAAGATGTCATTGTTGAAGCTACGGGTATGGTTAAAGAAGGTATTAAATTTTATAGAGATCGAAGTGTCTCTGACAAGGCTGTAGATAGGTTTCCTATCAGTGGTGGAGAAAAAAGGAAATTGGTGCAGGTGGATAATCCCTACCATTCCCCTAAGCGTATTTGCAGGTCGTGGAGGTTTGTGTTGTTTGCCACCATCAGATACATTACTCTGGATGGGAGATTCACAAGGGCTTATGGGCACCATTTTGTGTTGCTCAATCACTTTCACCATGGTGACAAGGTTAGTCTACCTTACTATCTTGCTTTCTCTATGGATCATACTATTCGTGAAGTGTAGAAAGACTCTCAAAGATACCATGCCCTCCACCAGGGTTCAATGGTTTTAGTTTATAAGATGTTAAAGGGGAAAACTATTGAGAAACCCATTAGTAAAGGCAAACAAATTAGGGATGATGATACTGAAAGTGAGAATAGTGGGTTCAATCTCTATTCTAAAACCGAAGGTGTGTCTAAGGATTTCAGCAACAAGGGGAAGACCAAGGGAAAGAGCAAGGGGACTGTTGTGGATTTTGACCTTTCGGACTCTAAGGATGAGTCTTTTGATGATAAATTCATAAAAAGCAAAAAGAGAAAGGGTATGGGTAAGGAAACCTAAAGGACCAAGAAGACCAGTAAGGGGATAAACAAGGTGAAAAGGGAGATTATTATTTCTTCTAATGAGGATACTGAGGTTGAAAAAATAGACAATAATAAGGGTAAGGAGGAAGATGAAATGTTGGATGGTGATCATGGGGAGAACCTGAGCACATAGAGAATGCAGAATGAGGGTCAGGAGAACAACATGGGAAATCAAAATGAATGTCATGGTGCCATTGGTAATGACAACATCAAGGGTTTTTGTGAGGTCATTAGCAAAATGGCGAAAGAGATTAGTGACTTGAAGACTGACCTCAATATGATAAAAAAGGCTACTATGGGTGAGAAGCCTCTCACTGAAAATGTTAAAGAATTAATGGTTTCTATTAACAAGGCTGAAGCAATTGAGGCTATGGTTAGTAAAATTTTGGAAACATAAAAGAAGGTGAAGGAGCTGGAAGGGATCAGAGATGATAAGGGCCTGAATACTAACTTGAACAATCTAGTCAATAGAGTGGATAGGATGGAGCTTACTGTGAAGAGGATTGCTGAGAAAAAATTCCAGATCCTTAAGGCCACTGTTGACCATGTTAACATCTTGATTAAAAAATTTAAACAGATTAAAGGCAAGGAGGATGATAAGGATCGGATGGAGAAGAAGGGTCACGAAAAAAAAACAAGGGCCAACACTTGGAAATAGGGTGATATCAAGGAAAAAGAGCTGGAAGAAATGAAAATTTTTGTGATCAATATGAAGCAGATGGTGGTTCATGCTGAAGAACTCATGAGAAACATTTAGCTATCCTTGTGTTGTCTCTATGTTGTCTTTGTGCTTTCCTTTGGCTGTCTAGTGTTGTTTCCTTTGTCTTGTGTTCCCTTTTTATTTTGACTGGGAACTATTCTATGAGTGGGTGATCAGACATTGTTGTTTTATGCCTCTTTTATGCTGTATCTTTCTTCTACCATGTAACAAGGTTCCAGGTTCCTTTCAAAAACCTATTTTTAATTAATCAAAACAACCCAAGGTAACAACGATCTTAACCTATTGTCCCTTAGGAGTGTTCAACAATTAAGTCTTATCAATGTTCACTTTTTGCCAATGGGATTTCTCATACTACAACACATCACTAACCTCATTAATCTCTACCATATATGTTGTTAGGAGTGCAAAATTTTGTTGTTTGTCCTTGCCTTTTTGCCTCCTAAATCCCTTCATAGGTTAGGGTTTTTGAAAGTCTCGGTAGGGTTTAGGTTTTATATGCCTTACTCAAATTTGCCTCGCTCTTTTTCTAATTTGTTATCGACCAATGGCGACAGGTCACAATTCCTTAAGTCATGTTTGGAAGGGTTCTTAGTCATCTTGTGATCGACCCTTGTGCTAAGCTTATAATTTCAAGTCGGTTACCTTTTAAGCATGGGCATTTAATTTTATTATTTTTCCCTAAGTCCCTAAGTCCTCATTGTCCTAGTGTATCTAAGTCCCATGACCCATTTTACCCTCAACATAAGGTCCATGTGCTAAATTTGTCACTTAAGTGACAGCCTAGGGAAGTCTAAAATTTAGTGGCATGGTGGGGGTTTGAGTTTTATTTGACACTAAGAAAAGCACCACGAGGTAGCGGGATGTTTACTAGCAAGGAAAAATATTCACCCCGCATGGCTTCTTTTCCAAGCAATTACATCCCACAGGGTGGCGGGAGGCATGTAAGGCACAACGAATTGGGTGGCCTCGCAACCCCACAAGGGTTGATCAAAAGAAAAAGATACCCCATTTGTAGTACCCCTGCCCTAATCAATTTCTAATCTTGATTTGACCTTGGTTAGTTTATCATGTTATAATGTTTTAGTCAGATGTTTTGATTTTGTGCATACCTGTTAATGTGGTTTTCGCACCAATTCGCATGCAAGTCTATTAGTTTTCCTATTTCATGTTATTAATCTCGGGCTAACACTTTCATTAAGTATATATATGTATGCATGTATGACTCTTGGTTGTAGGAGATTTCAGGTACAGTACCGCATGGGTGCGAGGTTCGTCCCCACCTGGATTCACAAGTTTGGGTGTACCTCTTGGGTCCTTAGAATTCGGATTAGGTGGTCGTAAGACCCTGTTCGACCATAGTCATGCTCAAGTGAGCATCGTCAGTCATCGTTGGTATCCCCTGTGAGTGGGTATACAAGTCATCCGTTTGTTTGACCTTCTTGGGTTGCGTGTTTGTTTTTGGTTAAATTGAGTAATTAATCCTTAATATTTAGTTCGATTTAATGTGTGTTTATGCATTAGTAATTAAGGGACTAAATTAAATAGGTTCCCTTTATGCGAGTAATTGTTAATTAGAATTGCTCAATTCAAGTTGATAGCAAGTTCAATTAAATGGTTAATTTTAAATAATTAATTTATTCTGCTTATGCTTTTGGAAATGAAATATTTAAATTTAATTGAAATAGAATTAATTTAATCTCTTTGATCTTTTAAAAATAGAAAGATTGATTTTAGTTATTTAAAGAAAATCAATTTTAATTAGAAAAGAAAGTTTTATATTTATATTTGATATAGTTTTGAAAGAATGGAATTTGGAGATTTTATTGTAATCAAAATATTTTACCCTCATTAAATAATTTGAAATATAAATGATAGTTTTCTTAAATTAAGAAAATTAGAAATTTATTGAGAAAGAGGCATTTTGATTTTTATAAATTAGAAATAAATTGTGTAAAAGTATTTTAAAGTCAAAAATAAGAATTTTGGGGTGGTATTTTAATAAAATATTTTAAATGCAAAAATGAAATTTTTGGTCAATATTTTTCCCATATAACCTAGGGTTGGAAAATATTTGGGGGAGAATAGTTTTTGGAAAAATAATTTTTGGAGAAATATTTTGGAAGATGTTCCGGAGGAATTTTGGAGGAGAAAAAAAAAAAAAAAAAATCTCAAAGAGAATAAATGATCGGGATCTTGGAGGTTGGGCTCTGCAACAAATCTCATCCAGGATTGCTTAATGAGGCAGGATTCTTAATGGTCCCTTGTTTGCAAAAGAATTTATAGTTTGGTTTTGAAATATATGTGTTTGTTGTTGAAAGATCTCCCAGATTAATTTCTGGATTGAATTTGGGTTTGGGGTTTCAAAATCATGCATAATAGGTTGTGTTCTTGCAAAGTAGGTTAAATCATGGGTGAGAAATGTTTCATTTTTCCCAGATATGGGCTTTGTTTGAAGAAAATTACTTGTGGGTCTGGTTATTCATCAAAATAATTTGAAATATAAATGATAGTTTTCTTAAGTTAAGAAAATTAGAAATTAATTGAGGAAGAGGCATTTTGATTTTTATAAATTAGAAATAAATTGTGTAAAAGTATTTTAAATTCAAAAAAAAGGAATTTTGGGGTGGTATTTTAAATGAAAAAATGAAATTTTTGGTCAATATTTTTCCCATATAACCTAGGGTTGGAAAATATTTGGGGGAGAATAATTTTTGGAAAAATAATTTCCAAAGAAATATTTTGGAAGATGTTCTGGAGTAATTTTGGAGGAGAAAAAAAATATATATTTCTCGAAGAGAAGAAATGATCGGGAGCTTGGAGGTTGGGCTCTGCAACAAATCTCATCTAGGATTGCTTAATGAGGTAGGATTCTTAATGGTCCCTTGGTTGCAAAAGAATTTACAGTTTGGTTTTGAAATATATGTGTTTGTTGTTGAAAGATCTCCCAGATTAATTTCTGGATTGAATTTGGGTTTGGGGTTTCAAAACCATGCATAATAGCTTGTGTTCTTGCAAAGTAGGTTAAATCATGGGTGAGAAATGTTTCATTTTGCCCAGATATGGGCTTTGTTTGAAGAAAATTGCGTGTGGGTCTGGTTATTCATCAAAATTTTGAGTATTTAATAACCTGTGACTTTCAAAAAAATATATATATATTATAGTCTCTGTGTGAGACTGTGTTTTTAATCATATCTGGGGTTTATGTTTTTTTGAAATTTGTTGTATTTTATTTCATAAAATATAAAATCAAAATTTGTTTTATTTTATTTCATAAAATATAAATCGAAATCTAAGATCGAGCGAATTTGTTTTGGAATTTTGGAGGGGGGGGAGGAGCCGAAGCTCGACCCTCACCCCTCCCTTCCCTTTCGCCGCGGAGCTGCTGGGAGCTCTGCGACCCCGGTGACCACAGAGCCCTGCGACCACAGGGTGGCCATAGAAGTCTGCAGCCACCATGTGACCACAGGGACCTGCGACCCCGCGGTGGCCGCAGGGTTCCCCGCGCCCACTGTGTGGACGCCGAGGGACCTGCGTCCACCACGGTGGTCGCAGCTCCACCGCTAGGGCACAACCACACCACTCTCGGGGATGGGAGGTGGGCCCGCAGCTGCCCTAGGGTTGGTCGCCCTTCTTCTTTTTTTTTTTATTATTTTTTAAAGTTAAAAATAATATAAAAATATACTAAATTTTAATTAATATATTTTATTATTATTAAATTTTAATGAATATATATTATTAATTATATATTAATTGTCGGTTCCTTTTAGTGTATATTTTCAATGAATAACAATTATTGTTTAGTCGTTAATTTTATTAAGTTAGGTATATATATATATATATTTCAGATGGTATATTTGTTTTAAATATATGCAAGGTAATTATATTTCATTGGGAAATGTTTATCTATTTCGATATTTTCTTTTAATGTATATTTCCATTTTTGGAAAGTGTAAATTTGTGTTGCTAGAGATGAGACTAGATTATTGTTCCAAACCAGTATGACAATGATGTTGTATTTGAAGATTAAATATCATATTTTTATGGTTAATGTTTATTTAATTATAATCATGTGATCTTGGTCTAAAATTTTTTAATGATGTTCTTATGTTATGTTTTGATGCAAACGACTTAGTGAGTTAGAAAATCAAGAACAACATGTACCTAGATGAGGTAGATAACTGCAATCAAACTTAGATCATTTAGAAAACCTGATTGACTTTTATTGTTTTAATCAATAGGAAGGAAGATTGTCTTTTCTAGTTGTTGCCTAGGCAAATTTAATTTCTGTATTTGTATTTGCTTAAGCAATGGGTAGACCTTGATTTGTTTGATTGGACCCTGTCATATGGATTGAATTGGGTACCTGTTTTTGTCCTCGATCTCAAGTTTGACTGTTACTTGTGATGGTGTTATAACTGGTCATGTCCTTTATGCGAGTGTCGAGTGTTGATTTGTGATTGACCATAGCTGGTCAGGTCTCTAGTTAGAGTACCATTAGGCAATGGACCTTGTATTTGCTTCTTATGTTCAGTTGGATCCTTCCTATGTAGGGATCATTTATGTATGTATTTGACCAATGTGGTCGTTTGTATTTTGGTTATATTTGCCTTGATCAGAGGATTGTAAATGATGTGAAACTTATGTATCCTTAACTTATTTAAATGATCAGAGGGGTCTTGCAGTTGAGCAGACCCGAAGATGTAGCCCTTTAGGGGGTGAACTCCGATATCAATTTGGTGTTATGTGATGCTTTTTTTCTTATGTTTCATGTTTAGTGTTAGCATGTATGGATGACATTTTGCTAGAATGTACAAGTGGATTAGATGAGATTTATCGTAAATGCATGTATGCAGTCGTCTCTTAAATGCAATAAATTGGATCATGAAAGAATGTATTCTGTTATTGTTAATGAAAATACATATGCATGAAAAGATCTCATTAGTTATGATGAAATTATAGTGCATTTTGGAACAAGATGCATGCCATGTGTTTAATGTAAAATTGAACGTAATGAATGGTTAAAAATTATTGGATGAACTCGTCATGTTACTGAAATTGTAATTCTAATGGATGAGCTTCATTTTGTTATCTACATTTTTAACCTTAATAAATGAACTTCATCTTATTAGCTATATTTTAGCTATAATGGATGAACTCATTTGGTTATTTACATTTTAACCTTAATAAATGAATTTCATCTTATTAGCTATATTTTAACTATAATGGATGAACTCATTTGGTTATTTACATTTTAACCTTAATAAATGAATTTCATCATATTAGCTATATTTTAACTATAATGGATGAACTCATCAAGTTATCTACATTTTAACCTTAATAAATGAACTTCATCATATTAGCTATATTTTAACTAAAATGGATGAACTCATCAAGTTATCTATATTTTAACCTTAATGGCTGAATTCATATGTTATCTATGTTTTAACTTTAATGGGTAAATTGTTAGGATTCCCACAGATACTGAAGGGGGGGGGGGTGAATCAGTATCTAACCAGTGAATTGAATTTCTTAACTTAAAACATGTAGAACATATTATAACAGTGTACCGGTATGCAAGAAATAATGCAATAAATAGAATTAAAAGCATCCACATGAAAAACACACCATAACACAATGTTTTAACGAGGAAACCCGGTGTGGGAAAAACCTCAGTGGGATTTGTGACCCACAATATTCACTTACTGGCCAATAAGAGAATATTACTGCTACAAGAGGGGCCTGCACATGCAGGAAGGCCAACTGCCTAGAGCTCACTGCTCAAATACAAAATAGGAAGTCTCACTGACTTACAAAAATGGATTATACAAATCTAGTGTCTTGTACTGCTTCAAAATAGCATCTATAATGCCAGATCCAGTACCGGTTTCTACTCTGCTTCTTACATAAACCCTTAACCTATAATTCGCTTAATAGGTCTGCCTTATTTCGCTTAAAAATATTCCTCTCACTTACTTACAAATGTTCTATAATGATCTCTTATATATATGAGTCATTTTACAATGATGCCAAGTCAGCTTACAAAGATTTTACAATAATAAACAAAATATAATATAACAAAATCCTGTCGGCTACTGTGCTGGTATGCTTCCTTTCTCTGTCGGTGCCGGTGGTCTGAGTGTCGGTGTAGAGTTTGATCTTGCAAGTGCCTATGTAATGCTTTGCCGGTGCCATAGGATTGTAAGGTTGCCATCAATGACAAAACCTTCAATCACCTACAATGTCTCATTGGAATGTGCATATGCCAACAATCTCCCCCTTTGGCATTGATGGCAACACTCATGAGAAAATTCAAAAGTGTACCCAAAACTTGTAATCCAAAAATGTTTCCAAAAATATGTTACCAAAAATATAAGAGCTCCCCCTGAGTAGATAAGTCTTCTGCCGGCTATTTTCTCATACTACTACTCCCCCTTTGGCATCAATGACAAAGGTTGTCAAGATGTCAGTAGAGTTGTAGTCTCAACCTTGTAACTAGGTGGTTACAATTTGAAACAGATCTCCCAAAATCAAGTTTATACTTTCCATAAACTTCTTTCTGTCCTTTATTGCTGTCCCTATTCTTTGAACTGTATCGGTGAGGTGCTGCATATGCTCTGTCTGTGTTCTCTATCCCTATACTAGAGCCTCAGATATTTCCTTCTATAATGATGCTAGATAGTTCAATCATGGACTCAGTCTTAGTCTCAAATTATTTTCCTTATTTACTAATCTCTCCATTTCTCTTTCTAACTTAAGTAATTCTTCCTCAAAACTTGTTATCCTTTGTTCAAAAACCGATAATGTATCAGGTGAGTTAACAAAATTGTTAGCAAGTTTATTGATTTCATCCTGTACCTTGCTCATTTTCTTATCTATGTCTACTGTCAAAAAGTTTGTCTTGCAAGTATCTTCGTACAGAGTTTTAAATTCCTTCAATAAGTTACATAGTTCCGGTAGAAGTGTGTCAAATTCCCTAGTACACTTCTTTATCTGATCTTCAAAGAATTTTTGCTTTTCAATTTCTAACTTATCCTTCAATGCCTCTTCCTTTATTTGCTCAATAGTCACTGTGTTCTTAGTGATGTATTTACACAAAGTGTCAAGTTGGCTTAAATAATCCTTATTGTCTATGTTATAGTTAGGAGCTATCATCTTCAAAATTGGGATTGTGGCATCTATAGCTTTATAAGCCTGTGAACTACAATCTGTTATCCTTTTGATGGAGTCCAAAAGTACTTCAGTTACATTTGTTGATTTGTAACCTATTGAGGAGGAACCAACATTTTGAATTCCACCGGTGGAGGAAGTAACCATGCTTGTAGTGACCTCTGGTAGGTTAGTCTGTGTTTCCATTTCCTTGAGCAATGGTTTTTGTCTCTCTCCTATTGCCGGTGGCACTGTTTCCATGTGAATCTATTCCTGTTCTGGAGCCTGTTGCTCTTCTTGTCTCTCTGTTTGTTGCTCTGTTTCAGTCTCAGTCTGAGTCTCTACCTATTGCTCTGCTTGTCTCTCTATTTGTTGCTCTATTTCAGTCTTAGTCTGAGTCTCTACATGTTGCTCTGTGTTATCAACTTCAACTTTTTTTCAGTATTGTCAATGTTGTCAGTTGTCGATGGCTCACTAGCCATATCTGTCTTGCCGGTTGTATCTTTGTCTATCATAATGTTGACCTTTTGTGTATCAACATCAACTGTGTATAGTACTTCAGGATTAGGATTTGTATCCTCTATGTCCATACTCTCATCTTCCAGTTGATCTTCAGTAGTTGTTACTGATGATGTAATTGGAGGTGGTGGGAGTAAGTTGTCTTTTACTTTGATGCTCGAAGGTCCACCAACCTTTCCTTTTCCTTTGTCCTTCTCCTTCTAGTATACCTTTATTGGTTTGGGGTTCATGTACTCTTCCTATTTTTCTTTCTCAACAAGAAATATGTCCCATGCATTTTATGTTTCCTCTGTTACTTCATTCACTCTTCCAACCATTAATGCAATATGCCGGTGTGCAGTAGAGAATATTGACTAGTTGGCTTCTGCAATTAAGTCATCTATCTCCTTAGGTGAGTTTATTGGGTAAACAACAAGTAACTTTTCAATTTTGATTTTCTTATCAAGCTCTACAACAACTTGTCTTCTTGCTTCCAATATTTTGAACAATTCATCTGGTAGTTCATCTACAACTTCCATCAAAAACTTCTTATAGATATCCAGGTGTAAAATAACAATATTTTCAACTTGCTCTTTGTCATCTGCTGACAGTTTATCATAGACCTTTCCTATATTCTTGAGTTTCCCTTCCTCTATGATTTCATTTAGCAATTTGTCAAGAGGGGCCATGTTTTGTTTAGTCTTCTTCTTCTTCTTTGGTGTCAACCTTTTCTTTGGTGTTGTCTTTCTAACCGGAGACCTCACTGCCTGTTGTTTTTGTCTAGTCCTTCTAGGCGAGGGTGTGGATGCTGGTGAAGGATCCCTTTTCCTTACAACTCTTTTGAAAGTTGTAGGAATGTCACTCTCTGAAGAAGTAGCTACCGGTGATAGGTGAGTCTCAGGCTATAGAGTTCCTAACTCATCCTCAGTGATACCAGTTTGTTTTAGTACATCTTCTTTAATAGCCTTAGCCTATCTAGAACCTCTTCTCACAACTGCTTCAACCTTTTTCACTCTCTTCTTAGATTGAATTTGACTTTCTATGGTCTCAGCACTACCAAATACTTCTTCCTTTGGTTCATTTGGTGCTTCTAGAAATACTTTAGCATAAGTCTCAATGATATGATCATCGGTCTCATAACCCATCTCTATTACCCAAATTGTTCTTGGGATGACTGCTTCCATCCAGATCTCATCCTTTTTTATCACAAAACATATTTCATCCTTGTAGTTGTTGACAATCTTCTGTGATAGTCTGATTCTTTTCTTCATCCTAACCTTTAGTGCTTGAAATAGTCATGAATATTCTTTTCTTTGTTTTCACCCATGTTGTTGAATAGGTCTATTAATTGTTTTCCTATCGATATATCAAATCCAAGGTTCTTATTGCCTATACCAGGAACCTGTTTGGTTATGTGTAGCATCAAGCATACAAGTAGATTTCCAAATCTAAAAGTTTCTTTCTTATCCTTCTTGATTTTGCCTAAGTTATCAATCAACTCATCTTTTAACCATTCACATACATCAATTTTTACATTGTCTTTAACCATGTCATAAGCACTTTAAATGCATAAAATGGAGACTGAGTTAAGTCTATTTGTATGAGTTTCTTTGTATCCTAAAATCATGCTAACAAATCTCACATTTATATTGGTCACATCATTAACTCTCAAAGACCTTCTATCGGATGTTGCACTAGTTAAGTTCATTACTAGGTCATTGGAGACCTTCTTAGTCTTGTCTGGTTTGTTACTGGTGGAAGGTAACCCTGTTACTGCTTTCACAGCTTCCTTTGTAATTTTCTGAACTGAATCAAGCCAAAAGAATGAACCATGTACCTTGCTTAAGACTATCCTAATCACTTCGTTGGGAAATTTAGGAATGTAGAGGATTTCAGTGAATCCTGGGGTTTCAACAACTTTATGTTCAGGTTTTATATTTTTGGAATTGTCACATATAATAGTCTTATACATGTTTTTAATTCATTCATCTCCTAATTCCTCTATGCTGCAATGAATGTATATTCTAGGATCTTCTGCAAAAACAACTCCTTTTGGAATTTGGGAAAAAGCACCTACATTGTCATCTTTCTTAGCTACCTAGGGAACTAGCTAAAATACAGGCCTAGGGCATTTTATAACCTCGACTACTGTAGGGTTTGCTATGAATTCAGGTGCAAAGGAGGATGCCATGATGATAAATACCTTTTTTCTGCCTTTGGATGGATTGATTGCTGAAGTGCTTTGCCTCTTTGCTCAAAATGCCTTAGCTCTGCAAATTTCATGCTCTTCGAATGTTTGAAATCTCAGTGAAATGAAATGGAGCCAAAACCACAAATTTATAATGTTTATTTGCCATCTACCACATTTAATGCTTGCCAGTTAAGTAGCCACTTAACATATCTGTCGGTATAGAAGTAAATTCAACTTCTTACCATCAACCGAGGGAATAATAGTATATGTCTCATTGATTGTCAAACTCTCAAGAAAATTTTCTTCAATTTGATGAAGAGCTTCCTGCCGGTGGAGTATTACTCTATCCTGCTGGTGGAGTTTTGATTGGTTCTACTGATGGAGGAGTATTCCCAACAATACTTAGGTCTGACTTTCTAATCCATTGTTTTGAGAATTCTTGCTTAACCTCTTCAACTTTTTCTTTTCCTTTCAAACTAGAACTTTTGTTGTCTGTCGGTGATCCTTTACTTCTACAAAATTTTGCAATATGCCCAATCTTGTTACATGCATAGCAAGTCACATTATTCTCCTGAATAGCTTTCCCATAACCTATGCTGGTATGTGTTCTAAATTAATTAGATAGGTGTCCAAATCTTCCACAAACATAACATCTCACATTCATTCTGCAATTTTCAAAGTTGTGACCAACTTTGTTGCATTTTGAACATTGACCGGTGGGTGTGTTGATATTCTAATAATTTCTAGATCTACATTCATTTTCTCTATGACCATACTTGTTACAGTTAAAGCATTTTCCATTAAATTTATAAGCAGTAGGTTGTCTTACCGGTTTGCTATGATCTTGTGTGTTTGCAGTACCGGAGCTTTCACCAACTTCAAAGCCAATTCCAGAAGTGTCACCTTTAGGTTTTTGATTCTTCAGCAAGTTACCAAGTTCTTCTGAGCTTTTCTTGAATTTCTCTTTATGTTGATTTGCAATATCTAGTTCTCTTTCTAAGACTTCTTTCTGCCTCATCAGTTCATTTGAGTCATTCTAAGTGTGCATCAGATCTATCTTAACAAACCATTTTCATAGCTAAGTCTTGTGTTTTCATTTGCAGCATCACTTAGTCTTCTGGTCAAATCCTCTTCATTCTTCTTTTTATCTTCAATTTCTTTACAAAATCTCATAGTCATATCCTGCATCTCATTCTTTGTTGTCATGTTCTCTTGTTTTAGCTTGTTTATCATATCATTAAGAGTTTCTTTTTCATCATTCTCATTTTGCATCTTTTCACAAAGTTCTCTTCTCTTGTTTCTTGAAATAGTAAGATTTTCTTGAAGTGCTTGAATAATATCTTGAGCAGCCTTTAGATCATCTTCAAGTTTGATATTTTTTAGTTTTTCTGCATCATAGTCTGAGAGAATTGCTTCTAGTTGCTTCATCAGATTTTCCATCTCTACCAGTGTCAAGATCTTCCTCAAGCTGTTAGGCTTCTGAAAATAGAGGACCAAGCTCTGATACCAATTGTTAGGATTCCCACAGATACCGAGAGGGGGGGGGGGTGAATCAGTATCTAACCAGTGAATTGAATTTCTTAACTTAAAACATGTAGAACATATTATAACAGTGTATCGGTATGCAAGAAATAATGCAATAAATAGAATTAAAAGCATCCACATGAAAAACACACCATAGCACAATGTTTTAACGAGGAAACTTGGTGTGGGAAAAACCTCGGTGGGATTTGTGACCCACAATATTCGCTTACTGGCCAATAAGAGAATATTACTGCTACAAGAGGGGCCTACACATGCAGGAAGGCCAATTGCCTAGAGCTCACTGCTCAAATACAAAATAGGAAGTCTCACTAACTTACAAAAATGGATTATACAAATGCAGTGTCTTTTACTGAGCTTCAAAATAGCATCTATAATATCCAGTACTAGTTTCTGCTCTGCTTCTTACATAAACCCTTAACCTATAATTCGCTTAATAGGTCTGCCTTATTTTGCCTAAAAATATTCCTCTCACTTACTTAAAAATGTTCTATAATGATCTCTTATATATATGAGTCATTTTACAATGATGCCAAGTCGGCTTACAAAGATTTTACAATAATAAACAAAATATAATATAACAAAAATCTTGTCGGCCTCTATGCCGGTATGCTTCCTTTCTCTGCCGGTGCCGGTGGTCTGAGTGTCGGTGTAGAGTCTGATCTTGCAAGTGCCAATGTAATGCTTTGCTGGTGCCATAGGATTGTAAGGTTGTCATCAATGACAAAACCTTCAATCACCTACAATGTCTCATTGTTAAGTGTGCATATACTAACATAAATTCCCTCATGTTAACCTCATCTTCAACCATAATGGATAAACGCGTCCTATTATCTATAATTTTAATTTACTGAACAAATTATATCCTTGTTTAAAGTAATAACATGAAATTAAGTTAACCTATTTAATTGGATCAAATGTCGTGAGTAGAGTTAGGTGTTAAGATAAGTAATCATGTTGGGAAACACCTTAGGTTTTGTTTAGTCTTCCGTTGTGTTATCTAAGATTTTGATAAATCATTATATCATTATGTTGTGTCTTAATTTAAAAAAAAAAAATTGCACTCCATTCATGTGTTTTAGCTTTATCCCTTCGGGGTTTCCTGGCGGGGCATTACATTTGGTATCAGAGACATGTTGCAAACACTGGGATCTCTAGTTTCCCTTGTGCCCTTAGTTGGTGTGAGGTGTATCGACCTTATGTTGTATGCTTGTCCCCCTTCTTGTATGAGTGTGATTTAGCAGACCTTAACTTGTGTGTAATGTGTGTGTTCACACCTTGTTATCACCTTCTTGATGTGGGTGCTTTGGAGTGATTATATGTGCTTTATCTGCTTATTGAGGTCTTGGTCTACGATTTCTCTTATTCGGAAGGAAAGTCGTATGTACCTTCCTTATTGATGGTTGTGCTCTTCAGACTAATCCATTTAGGTTGGTTAGTGTAGTCTTGAATCTAAAAGTACGAAATGTGCTTGTTTAAGGTTATGGTCTAGCTTAGTGTTGTTTGCTTGAAGGACTAGTGTGGTAGATATTGAATGCTTATTATGTAGCAAATTGAATGATTATCACCCTTCCTCCCCTCTCTCTTTGGAAATTAAAATGTTCTTGATATGTGTAATTTTCTCTTATTTGAGTTTTCTTTTTTGCGAGAGAAGGTTGCGACTTCTTGAGCCCTTGTGTGAGCCTTATAATGCTTATATGTTTTTAGATTATAAAAGGGCTTTGGTTTGAAAGTTATTATTGGTTATTGAGGGAAAAAAATAATTTTATGTTACATTAAAGAATTCTCCATGTGTTTCGTAGGAGTAACATAATTAAATTCTATCTTAAGTAAGGTGCATTAATATGCGAATAGTTGATTTTGTGAAACTGCTTTGTTTGTAAAAGAAGTATCAAAAGGGAACATGTTATAGTAGCTTTGAGAGTGTATTAATGTGTTCCACAAAAGATTGTTTTATGTGTTTCATTAAACCAGTTTGATTGAAGATCTAATTTAGCAATGCTCCATTGAACTTGCTTTTGGATATATGTAATTGCCTTATTATGTTTAGAAAGTGCGGATGAAAAGCTTGTTTGATGTGAATGCATTAATATGTAGTATTTAGTTGATAGTTCCTCCTTTACCTTCTTTTCGTAGTATGATTTCAATGATAGGTTGCAGAGTATGATATGTTTGTATTGAACAAAGAGTAGTGAGTGCTCGCATGAGGCCTTGCATTATCAATAATATTACCTATTTTGATCTCTGTTGTTTGGAAAACTAGAACATTCTATTGCAACCATAATAATTGGAAATGTCTTGTTAGGCCATTTGGCATCCTTCTAAAATAGTAGCGAAATGAAAACCGTGCAGTTAAAATGATAGACTTATAGTGAGAAGTTTTAGCTTGTAGTGTGATCTTGTTAATCTTGTGTCTTTGTAGGAAATAGTTTGATTATCAAACTCTCTTTCCCTTCTCTTTGCTTAAATCATAAGATTTTTAGAAATGCTACTAAGAATGCATTGATTTAATTTTTTTTTTATAATGCATATGAAATTGTATGTTTTCTTTTGGGCTTCTTATGGAAAGATGAAAGTCTTAAGCTTCTAAAAGAAAATTGCATAGTTAGTAATGTGAATCCGAATGCTTAGTGGAATTAGAGAAAGATATAGGAATGATGTTATTTCCTTATGTAATGGTGAGTTGTTAAGAATTTCAGTACTTGTATCTAGAATTAACTTGATTTAGTTATTCATGTGGAAAGCATAATTAGAATTTTCCTTGAGTAGATGATAGAGTACTGAAAATTACTCCCCACAAATGTGACTAAACTAGTAATGGTGCTATTCCTTGTGTATTGTAAGAAACCCATGCTTGCTATGTGTGCCCATGGGATGGTGAAGTAATTAACCATGGAGGATATGTTTTCTTATGAGTATGGGAAACCATACTATTTATGTGATGTTGCTTATTTATTCCCTTACTGAGCGCCAACCCATGGGTTGTTAATAAATCAGTATGTGAAGGGGTAGTATTGGAAGTCACCATTCCCTAAATAGTATGGATCGGCGTATGAGTAATGTCGACGCAAAGCGACTTTAGCTTCTCTATTTCAAGGAAAAATATAGTTATATAATGAAACTATATTAAAGGTGTACTCAATACTTCACTTTTGATGAACCAATTTATAAGGTTTATGTGTGCCAGCCTATTCCACTCCTTTATTTGAGCATATTGATGACAGTTCTTGAGAAAAATGATGGTTTTTATTGGAGGATCCTTTGCCTTGTCTTCATGAAAGGTATGTTATTTTTCACATAAGCTGCCAATTGGCCAGCGTTGGTAGACATGTGGGTGGACCTTAGCCATGTATACCTCTAGCTTACGGTGAGTATCCTGAGAGGTGCATCGCTATGCGGGGTGTGACCTGTACGTTCCCTTTTCCGTGAGGTACACTGCCATGTGGGATATGTCCATTGCATGCCTTTTCTGCTTGGAGTATTGCCATGCTGTGTTGAGACACAATGCGAGATGTAGTAGACATTGTCATGCGACCTACCGACTGGTTTAGGGTAGCCATGTTGCGTGATGACATGATGCGGGGTGATGTCGAGGTGCACACTACCATGCCATGCAGATGTGTGACTAGGCCACACCACATGATGAGCTACTATGATAGCTAGACAATTGTTCCTTCCTTCCTCTTTGGTGGCTAGATGCTAGTCACATAGTGATGTTAAGTGCACTTATGATAATTTTTTTTTATTTACTTATTTCCTTGTGGGCCAGCAATTTATTTTATTTTGACCTTGAAGGTTTAGCCATGATCTTGCGATCTTTTGCTTACTTGATTTGACGTTGCAATTCCAGAATTATTTCTTGCCTTACTGTTGGAATTGATGATTATTATCTTTATTCTTCTATACTTTGGTGGCTAAATTGGTTTATCATTATTGTTTTCATATGCTGGTCTTGTGTTGAAATGTGAATTCCTCTCCAAGAACGTAGGAGATGGTCTTGGTTGAGTGTATACAAGGAAGTAGATGTAGGGAACCTTGAGGATGGGGGTATGTGAGGCTATGAAATAGCTAGGGTCCACTACCTACCTTTGTGTGGTGACTATCTCTTGGAGGCTAACCACCTTACACAACAAGGGATGTTCACAAGGGTCTTGTATGGAAGGTAGCACCACTATGGTGTGCCCTAGCACCATCAAACCCTTGAGTGAGATGTTGGATAATTATGATCATATTATTGTTCCTAAGAGTAGGCATAGAGATGTTGATCGTGCATGTTATCTTTGACCGAGCATTAGACATGCTCACATGTGGCCTTTGAGTTGTGCATTCCAGTTATGTGGATGGTTATTATGTGTAATCATGGATGAAATGGTGTTAACTTGTCACTATGTTATGGGACATAGTCATTGGAAAGGTTCTTATATGCCTGGAAAGTGTAAACAATGGTGTACTATATGTTGCTCTTATTTATTGAAAGTTAACGTAGTTGTAAAAAAAATGATATTTGAAGCTAGTTCTATGGATAAAGTTTTGTGAAAAAGATGTATTGGTAAAAGAAATTGATCATGATGGCATGTTTTCTTGTCATGTTTGCTAGATGAGTATGGTAATTGTTGCTTACCTCTTTTAATGCTTTAATTTGGTGTAATGAAAGGGAGAAGATTCTTGTATCTCTACTATGATTATTGTTAGTTCCTAGAATATTTTAAGAAATGTATGGTTTTAGATGTATCTTGCTAATGGATAATGGCATTTGTAAAGGATTTAGCAGAAAAGATTCCTATGTGCAATTTAATATTTGTTAAATGAGTTTCAGGGCTAATGTGCGCAACATGTTCTCCATCTAGCGTTACGACTTCCAGGAGTAAGTCGGAACCTAGGGGGGGAGAATGTAGTACCCCTGCCCTAATCAATTTCTAATCTCGGTTTGACCTTGGTTAGTTTATCATGTTATAATATTTTAGTTAGATGTTTTGATTTTGTGCGTACCTGTTAATGTGGTTTTCGCACCAATTCGTATGCAAGTTTATTAGTTTTCCTATTTCATGTTATTAATCTCGAGCTAACACTTTCATTAAGTATATATATGTATGCATGTATGACTCTTGGTTGTAGGAGATTTTAGGTACAATACCGCATGGGTGCGAGGTTCGTCCCCACTTGGATTCGCAGGTTTGGGTGTACCTCTTGGGTCCTTAGAATTTGGATTAGGTGGTCGTAAGACCTCGTTCGACCATAGTCATGCTCAAGTGAGCGTCGTTAGTCATCGTCGGTATCCCTTGTGAGTGGGTATACAGGTCATCTGTCTGTTTGACCTTCTTGGGTTGCGTGTTTGTGTGTGGTTAAATTGAGTAATTAATCCTTAATATTTAGTTCAATTTAATGTGTGTTTATGCATTAGTAATTAAGGGACTAAATTAAATAGGTTCCCTTTATGCGAGTAATCGTTAATTAGAATTGCTCAATTCAAGCTGATAGCAAGTTTGATTAAATGGTTAATTTTAAATAATTAATTTATTCTGCTTATGCTTTTGGAAAGGCAAGATTTAAATTTAATTGAAATAGAATTAATTTAATCTCTTTGCCCTTTTAAAAATAGAAAGATTGATTTTAGTTATTTAAAGAAAATCAATTCTAATTAGAAAAGCAAGCTTTATATTTATATTTGATATAGTTTTGAAAGAATGAAATTTGGAGATTTTATTGTAATCAAAATATTTTACCCTCATTAAATAATTTGAAATATAAGTGATAGTTTTCTTAAATTAAGAAAATTAGAAATTAATTGAGGAAGAGGCATTTTGATTTTTATAAATTAGAAATAAATTGTTTTGGGGTGGTATTTTAATAAAAATATTTTAAATGCAAAAATGAAATTTTTGGTCAATATTTTTCCCATATAACCTAGGGTTGGAAAATATTTGGGGGAGAATAATTTTTGGAAAAATAATTTCTGGAGAAATATTTTGGAAGATGTTCTGGAGGAATTTTGGAGGAGATAAAAAAAAAATATTTCTTGAAGAGAAGAAATGATCCGGAGCTTGGAGGTTGGGCTCTACAACTAATCTCATCCAGGATTGCTTAATGAGGTAAAATTCTTAATGGTCCCTTGGTTGCAAAAGAATTTACAGTTTGGTTTTGAAATATATGTGTTTGTTGTTGAAAGATCTCCTAGATTAATTTCTGGATTCAATTTGGGTTTGGGGTTCCAAAACCATGCATAATAGCTTGTGTTCTTGCAAAGTAGGTTAAATCATGGGTGAGAAATGTTTCATTTTGCCCAGATATGGGCTTTGTTTGAAGAAAATTGCTTGTGGGTTTGGTTATTCATCAAAATTTTGAGTATTTAATATCCTGTGACTTTCAAAAAAAAAAAATATTATAGTCTCTGTGTGAGACTATGTTTTTAATCATCTCCGGGGTTTATGTTTTTTTGAAATTTGTTGTATTTTATTTCATAAAATATAAAATCAAAATTTGTTTTATTTTATTTCATAAAATATAAAATCGAAATCTAAGATTGGGCAGATTTGTTTTGGAATTTTGGAAGGGGGGGGGAGCTGAAGCTCAACCCTCACCCCTCCCTTCCCTTCCGCCGTGGAGCCGCTGGGAGCTCTGCGACCACAGGGTGGCCACAAAAGTCTGCAGCCACTGTGTGGCCACAGGGACCTGTGACCCCTCGGTGGCCGCAGGGTTCCTTGCACCCACTATGTGGATGCCGAGGGACCTGCGTCCACCACAGTGGCCATAGCTCTGCTACTAGGGCACGACCGCCCCACTCCCGAGGATGGGAGATGAGCCTGTGGCTGCCTTAGGTTTGGTCGCCCTTCTTCTTCTTTTATTATTATTTTTTTTAAGTTTAAAAAAAAAATTTAAATATATTAAATTTTAATCAATATATTTTATTATTATTAAATTTTAATTAATATATTTAATTATTATATATTAATTATTAATTATTGATTAATGTAGATTTTAAATATATGATAATTTAGATAATTTATATATATATTTTTTTATCGATAAAAGGCTGAGGCCAAAGACTTTTGTTAATTTAAAAAAATAGATAGATTTACATTTACACCTCCATTCGGTGTGGGCACCGGTAGGAAAGAATGGAGGGAAGAAAACCTCCGGTCTAGCCCAGATCCGTCAAGGATCAGAAAAAATTAAGAATGCGATACAAAATGGAGATACAAGATCACAAAGGGAACTTGTCCAAAATAATGAAGATTGTATGTAGAAATCCTCTGTGTAAAGTTGAGCAGCAGATTGCCCATCTCTTGGGGTGATGCTGCCATTTGTGGGCGACAGTTCTTGCTATTCCTGAAACACAGGGTTAAGCATGCTCTGCTCCTTATGCTGCACAAAATCTTGAGAAAATCTCTCACCAGAATGTTAGGAAAAGGAAAACCAAACATGTCAACTTATACAATATATCATACCTACCTGGATGGTCACCCTGTTAGGATACACAACTCAAAATATTAGTCTAAAAAAAACTCCAGAAACATAATGCGAGAGTGATTACCCATCAAAGAGCATAAACTCAATAAATATTAATGAGGCAAATTCCATAAATATTTCTGCAAAGAGATTGCGGGGAGCTACCATCTTAAAGAATATGGTTCGAGAGCCTTCCAGGCCCTAATTGAGTGTCATGGGAAAGCTTTAAGTGAGATAAAATTTTATCAGGCCGACCCTTAATCTAATAATATGATGCTGGAGATTACTAGGAAGAAAGAGGAAAATTGACATATGCATCTGAGACTGATTAAACTTAAAACTGAGAGAACAGGTGGGAAAATAGGAAACTATATATGAATATGATTATATAGATG